>NW_010365442.1:16632-90340 GCF_000414095.1 Morus notabilis
TTTTTTTTTTTGTTGATACATAGTGTGTGGAGATATATTTTTACTAGCTGTCGAACTCTTCTTTAGGTTTATGTTACGTGCTCCTTCTTTTTCCCTTGAGAAAAGTTTTATTTTGTATTTTTTTCCCCTTCTTTTCCTTCATGGGATGAATAGAAGATTATAATACTAAATGAAATTATTCGGACTCTTTTTCCTTTCGTTTGTTTTTTGTTTTGGGTCTTTTGATATTTTTTTAAAATGTTGATATTTCGTTGATTGCTGGTCTTTGTTGATGGTATTTATGAGTAATTAAGTTTAGTCAATCATGCTTTCTTTCTTAGTGTGTTGCAATTTGTGCAAGTTTTCCATTTATTATTATTATTTTAAATTTATTACTTTACTCTAATTTATCTCGGATGCCTCATTAGCCCGTTTGTTATAGAGGCTATGAACATCCATTCCTAAGTTATCCCTAACCCTGATTTATTTAGTATTAATTTATTGAGATCCTACTCTAAACTTAAATATTCAAGTGTTACTTTAAATTTATATCAGAAATTGTTCATTCTGCATATTTTCTTAATCTTGATGTAATTTGTCAATACTAATAAGGAGGCCTATTAGAGAAAATTTTAAAAAATATATACAAATAATAGGAACTCTTAACTATAATTCAAATATTTTTAATACCAGCTCATATAACGGGTGAATTACTATTCTTTTTATTGTCACGTGTTTACAAAATTGTGACGCCAATTAATATTAAAAGATTTGCATGTACTTGTATAATATTGCGGAGCATGTTCTATTTGTGGAAAAGTTCCGGATGAGATTACTGATTATATGCTGGAAATTTTTAGACGGCCGGGCCAGAAAGTAAGAATATCCAAGAGAAGCAAAAGGTATAAGACGCGAAAAGATAGAAACTAATTTTGCTCAGGAGAAACCAGAATTCTTTCTCTTTTTTATTATTATTATTTTTTTGGTAAAAGAGAGACCAGAATTCATCGACCGTGATATGTTACTGACAATGGAGGGATCAACGGCTAGCAATAAACCATATATATACAATTATCAAAATGAAGTACCAACTTCAATGGAGGAATTAATAGCTGCATCCACGTGTTCAACTATAGTATAACATATATTAATTAAGCCTTAATTTTCCATGAAAAATTCAGACTGATGATGTCCTTTTTTTTTTTGGGTTAATTAATAAGAAATATATATAATATTTATGCACGTACATGTATTACTGATACAATTTCAATTAGCTTTATCTTTTATCTTCTTGTGTGCATGGTTAGATTTATTAGAGCTATTTAGATTTATATTAGGATTTATTTATTTCTTTTACTAATACAGGTAGAATAGTCTCGTACTCCTTACGGCTAGGGGTGTAATTTGGCCGGATAGGGTCGGGTTGAGCCGAAAAATTGAGCCGACCCGTTCAGTGTGGGTTGAGAAAATTTTAGGCCGTAACACTCTCTTAAGCCCACAAACCCACAACCTTTCAGGTGACCTCGAGTAGGCTCGGGTTACTCGGGTTGGTGAAAACCAATTTTAATCTATGACTTCATACCTCTTTTAACAGTCCAAAAGCATAAAATTCATAAACAGTCCATAAGCATTAACATAACATCAAACATACTTCTTAACAGTCAATAAAGTCCAGAAATAAAATTAACAATATGTCAAATAAACAATTCATATAGAGATAGTCTAGCAAAATAGATTTAGGAATTTATGGTTACACACCTAAAATCGGGTCGGGTCGGGGAGAATCAGGTTCAAAATGCCCGCCCGGGTCGGACGGGTTAGAAAACGAATTTTAAAAAAACCATACGCTTTCAGGTCGGGTCGGGTCAGACGGGTTATTTGGGTTTGGACTCATTTCTTACACCCCTACTTACGGCTATATCCTCATCAGCTTATTTATCGTAGTGTTTTACTGCAATTGTATTAATAAGAAACCCTAATCTCTTTATCAGCTTTTCTATTTTGCATTTAATAAAAATCTCACACCTTAAATAAAAACAAAGGGAATATATCAATAGGAACAAAGTCTAACCATAAAAAGGGTGTTATAATATAATTACCATGAAAAGAGTTATATGTAAAAGTGGAAGTTTTTATCCTTGAGAAAAATAACCGTCTCTCTAAATTAGCGACATTACTACCTCGGACGACTTTCTTAATGCTAATCGTTAGGGCCTTGAACGCTATCCATATCCATAATCCACTGGATTTTCCAAAGGGCCACTCTCTAAAACTGTCATTATGTTATTTACAAAGAAAGATTAATTAAGGGTAAAAGAAGGAAATAGCTTACTTCTAGGAGGGAACAAAATATAGCCCGAATTAAAAAAAAAAAATGGTCAAATTTTGTCTTACAAAAGGGCTTGTTTTTCTTTAACAAATTAAGAAAGTGAGCAACCAACATCAAGGAACTCATGAAGTGTACATCCAAACAACCACTAGAGGTTTACCAAATTCAGAAATTAATTCAATCCGTTCCGTCGAATCTGGACCGAATTGGATTGGATTGAATTAGATGGATTTTGAATCCATAATGAATTGAGATTTTCCAAAACCAAAAGTTACAAATTAGATTACATGTTGAGTATCTCACAATCCGTGAAATCCGTGAATCTAAAACTATATATATCACATAAACTTATATCTATGTATATTTTGAGATTTTTAATAAATATATGTACCTAATAAATGGCTGCATAAATTTCTATTACTGTTAAAGGCCAATTAAGAATGTTGTTGATGAGCCTAATTGACTTAAATCAGAGGAAACACTTCACACAGTCGTGCATTCCTTACAAACCTCACCCGTGACAATCTCTCATGCTTCTTTTCCTCTCTTCTCCTCAGTTCTTATTTCTTAAAGCTATGACACTCAATCACATAGCACATCCGTGAATTCGCGAACTCTGATGTTTTCGATTGAAAAACAGATTGAATTACAGATTAATTCCTGATCCATATAATTTTATCCGTGAACACCTCTAATTACCACAAATAGTAGATTTCAGGAAAAGTTGACATATTTTAAACGTCGCTAAAAATTTTAAATAGTAAAAGCATCGTTAAATCTAAAGTCGTATGGTCACTATTTTAAAATGTTGTTGAACGTTTGCGCGGTGTGCTAAAGAGATCTGAATAAGGTACATTTAATGATAATTTCTGCAGGTATATTTGTCAACTTATCTGAAATTTAATTTTAATTTCGCAGTAGAATCATATCTATAGAGCTTGTGGAAGTTCCATTTTGTTGTAGGGTTTTTTTTTTTTTTGAATATACAGGCGTTATTAACTAATAATATCTAACTTTTTTCAAACGCGATTTTGAGTATAAAAAATAAAAGAAAACGCTTTCTTAAAGCATGTCGTTTTACATGTGAGGATTATTTTACATAAACATGTCACGTCTAAAAATGCAAATTTGTATTCAATTAATATTCTGTGACTCCCGCCCAAAAAGTAGTAATAAAAGTTAACAAAAAATTTGACACCAAGTCAATAGAGGGACGAATCGAAATTTTGTCTCTAAATAAAGCTCAATGAATTTAGAGATAAATTTTATTTTGTTTATGATCGTTTTTCTCATATATTTTAAAGACATATTATAATTCATCTCCGAAAATGGATTTTAAAGATGAAAATATTTGGCGGGAAACTTTTTCTCTAAATCCATTAGAGATTAAATTTCTATTTTAGACTTAAATTAATTCATCTCGCCAAAAACTACTTTATTCCTCGCAATACCATAAATGATAAGAAAAGAATACCAACTCAAGCTCTAAAGACAAATGTCCGTTAGGGATGAGTATCCGGCAGAATGGGATCGAATATTCTCCCTCCACCTTCGCCTCCATTTTCACCATTGCCTCCATACCCACCCACATATCTGCGTCTTTGGAGTCCGAGTCGGAGTTGGAAAATTCTCATTATGGAGGCTTTCTCTATACCTTACCTAGTTACCCGATAAGAAAAAATATATTCCAACAAATTAAATGTAAAATTGATCAACATAGCAGTAATATCTTTTAAATTTACGAATTATTAGGGTTTTTTAAGATGTTAAAATAGTAAAATACTTTTGATTTTTTTAAAACCTATATTTTTAAGTACTATTATAATATATTTGTATTAAAAATACATGTATGTATATCGGGTCGGGGTGGGGTAGGGGTGGAGGTACTTCCCCGCTCCCATCCCACTTCCGATTCGGGGAACAATATAAACCTTATACCTGCCTCCATCCTCATTTAATAACCTCCATACCCACCCCATTCGATGTGGATACCGTAAATTACTCATCCCTAATGCCAATGCTAACAAGTATGAAGTCTGGTATAAAGTAGCGGGGCACATACCCTCACTAAATAATTAAAAGATATACGTATATAGTTAGATAATTTTTATGGTTTGTTAAAAGTTTATACATAGTTTTTTTAATTAGGTGCCTCACAAGTGACCTTCTTTAATCCTTCTTTCGTGTTTATTTTCATTTTCTTTTTGTTTACTCCTAGAGTTTTTCCTTCATCTTTTTTTTTTTTTTTTTTTTTTTTTTTCCCTCCGTTTCTCTTTTCGCTCCGATTGTTTCACTAATTACTTCTATAGTTACACGTTTCTCTCCTTTTTCTATAATAAGGTAATTTTTTTAAAAGCCTCTATAATAGGTATTTTGTCCTATAATTATAATATGATTTAATTAGTTCTAATAATGAAGTTAATTTATAATGATTTTAAAGCATGAAAACTCATCTAGAACAGTTGTAATACATTTCTTTATTAAGCGATATTAAAAGTTCTATTTTATTATTTTAGTTTATAAAGTGTCTTTAGTTAAGCCTCCACTAAATTTAAATCTTAGCGTCGAAGGATTATAAAGAAAATATATATAACTTTAGGGATAAATTAAAAAAATCAAAAAACAAAAAATAACAAACATCTCTAAAAAGGCAATGTGGAGTAGTTTTACACTGCGATCCTCCACACTTATATAGTCTAGTAAATGTAATTTTTTTTTTTTTTTTCGTGCAACATATTGTGTGTGCAATATTCAATTTGTTTAAATTTTATATTTAATTTTATATGTGTTAAACTATATTATTTAAATGCTAAACTTAAACAAACAGAATATAAACACATGAGACGAAACATTTCCTATATACACATAGAAACATATAAATATAGATATTATATATTTCCAAGAAAAAAAATAAAAGCGAAATAAATAAATAAAAAAAAAAGAAGGAAAGGACAGCAAGGAAAGTGAAAACCAAATATATGTTTGCCGACGTGGCAGCCTGAAAGTCAGAGGGAGACCAAATGGATAACGACAATGTGACGAGTCCCAAAAGAGACGAATTAAAATAGTCAAGAAAAAATAATAATATTAATTAAAAAATAAAAAGAAACAGAGAGAGGAAATGGAAAATCATTAGACTTCCAAAAAAAAAAAAAAAAAAAAAAAAAAGAGAAGAGGGGGGAAGAAAAAAACAGAGAGTGGGAGAGTGTTGTGGCACGTCTTCGGCTTAGTGGGTTCTGTCCTTTAAACCGAACGGTTTTTGTTTTAATTTTAATTTTTTAAAAAAGAAAAAGAAAAAGAAAAAGAAGAAGAAAAAACGAGAGCGCGAGGGAATCCTCTCTTTATATTCTTCCTTTTCCGTCTTTCTTTTCGTTTCCATATATACATATATGCGTTCGGAGCTGAAGGAGGACTTTGTTCTTTAGGGTTTGTTGTTTTGGAGTTTCTCTTCTTTTTGTTCGTTTCATGGTCATCGTTTGACAACATGAGGAAGAAGCTCGATACTCGTTTTCCAGCCGTAAGTTATTCCTCTTCTTTCATGGTTTCTGTGTTTTTTTTTTTTTTTGGGTACTATAAATGAGTGAAGGAAATACCAAGGGATATGATATTGTGTGTATAAAGATTGATGACAATAATAATAATAATAATAATAATAATAATAATAATAGCCTTTTGGGTTTTGGGGTCTATGGTGTTTGTTTATGCATGGTTAATGAGTTAAAAGCTTTTTTTTTTTTTTTATTTGATTGATAAATTCATAGCTGTCAAATTCTATGGCTGTACTTTTTTGCCCGTGGTTGTCGACTTCTATAGCTGTACTTTTGCCGCTTTCTTCAAATATTGGTCTTTTATCTCTAATTACTAGGTACAATACTACAACCTTCTACTGTGTTATTAAAAAACCAAAACAAAAAAAAAAAATTGGCTACAACCCTACCTTTATTTTTTTGTTTAACCAGAAATTGGAAATCATGAATCTTGTGTTTATCCATTAGGTAGGCAACTCGGAGAATTGAACCTAGACTCTATTGGAGGTAGTCCCGTTCTCCGTTCATTTCGCTAATTTGAATTGTTAGTTTGAATTATAATTTAATTTTTTATTGTAGAGTTTTTTTTCACAAAAATTTAAATTTAACTTTTTCTGCTATAACATCGTGCTAGATTGTGTCTAATTAAATAGTTGCATCCCGTTCATTTCGCTAGTTTGAATTATAACTCAATTTTTTATTATAGAGTTTTTTTTCATAAAAATTTAAATTTAACTTTTTTTGCTACAATATTGTGCTAGATTGTGTCTAATTAAATAGCTGCATCCCATTCATTTCACTAGTTTAAATTATAACTCAATTTTTTATTGTAGAGTTTTTTTCATAAAAATTTAAATTTAATTTTTTCTGCTACAACATCGTGCTAGATTGTGTCTAATTAAATAGTTGCACGTCATGACTCATTTGACAACTCTTTTGGTTGCTTTTTGTTATTAAGGGGGATTAAAATTTAAAAGAAGGTTGCCAGATTAGTGGCAATTTGATTGTACTAGATTATAGTTTAATATTTGATTAGATGTTGGTGAAGCAGTACATACAACACTTGTAACTGCTAAATAGCGTTTATTTGTGGTAATACTGCCAGTTTTAAATGCTATTTCTTCCCTTCCGTTTCTGATTATTTGTTAGCTGTGTAACTAGTTTGTTGTGTAGAAAAGCTTCTCTTTGGAGGATTTAGTTATCTGCTCTGTTTAAGGAGAACTCTTCCTCTTTGTAAAATCATATTTATTTTTTATTTAGAGAACACGTCCTGTTTAACGAGAACCCTCTCTCTCTCTCTCTCTTTGAACGTCCTTTTCTTTGGTTAAGGAAGTATGTTTGTTATATGTGAATCTAGATAGAGTAGATTGGTGTTAAAGTTCTTCAACGAGAACCCTGCAGTTTTTTTGGTCCTTTTATGAGTTCTGCTTGGGGAAAAATCCTGGGTCCCCCCTATTAGCATGTTCAATTCGATTTCTTGCACCTTATGAACCATTTTTTGAGAGGTTCCTGAAACAATGGTCCTTGTAATCATTATGATACTGTAACTCAAACGTTTGACTAAAATTTAAGCAGCTTTATTGCATATAATCTTCTATTTAGATAATTGAGTATTTGACTAGGAAATACCTCTCTTCGGTAGAAGAACATTTATCAAATTGTCGATCTTCCATATGCTTTTCAATGAGTAATAATTCTCATTAAATTGTTCCCTCATGGTTGTGTATATTTCCAAGTTTTTTTATGTGGCAAATTATAATTGAAAACAAGCCTATTGCTTTAAGTTTGATTTATCTTGCATTATCCTTAATCCAGTTAAGTGACCCAACGATGAAAAATACTTGGAATTAATAAAAATACTCAATAGAGAAAAAAGCTGCATAGTTGTTTGTCGATTTGGTTAATCAAACATAGGATAGACTCATTATTTTGGCTATTTCAAGTGTATGAAATTGATTTTTCTGTTATTTTACTTTCACCACCTGCACGTCCATATGCATAAGCTTGCAACATTTTGTCGATTTTTGTCACTTTGTTTGAACATATATGTAGATATTTTTACCTTCCCAGCTTTAGCGTATTCAAAGTTTGTGTCTAGTTTGTCTGTGTAATGGTTCTTTCTGAGATTGTCTCAACAATAATATAAGAGTCCGCTTCCGTTACAAGGATTTTTATCGTATTTTTAGGTATGGTATTGGGAGTTGTATCTTTCTGTCTCGTGTGTATTTCTACAGATAAGAACGTATTTCCATACAGCCCAACTTGGGGCATCATAGGACCCTACTGCAATATGGGAGTTTATGTCTTAAGCCTGCATGTTTTGTGCTTTTTGCAAGTGAGGCTATTCAGTAATTTTCCCACAATATGAGTTATAAACTTATCTTTTTTTCCAAAATCTTTTCTTGTTTTTCCTTTTTGTTTGTTTTTGTTTTGGTTGTTGGGGGGTTGGGCTCAGCACATCAAAAGTTGTATTCAACAGAAGAAAAGTGCTTTAAGTTGGAGTTTACTTATATCGAATGTTAATACCTGGCCTTGGTTTTCCTTCCCTTATTTGATTAGTATCTTTTCTTTATTTTTGGTCAAGAATAAGCTGTTATGCTAGTTTCAAGGTTGTTTTGAGAGGTGAATCATTTACTTTCTATGATTTCGGTTACTTGCGTATTTGACTACATTGCATTACAATCATTTTTACAGGCCCGGATCAAGAAGATTATGCAAGCAGATGAGGACGTTGGGAAGATTGCAATGGCTGTGCCTCTTCTAGTTTGTAAGTTATACTCAAATACCTTGTGTAGGGATCTTATATCAATGATATTTTTTTTTTTCCCTTTCGGCTGCATCAAGTGATTTCATTTACTCTTCCAGAAGCGTCATTTGTTGTACCTGTTCTGGTTTTTGTCGTTGCTATTTCCCCCTTAGTTGTTATAATTACAGCTTTCTGTATTCTTCATGCAGCTAAAGCTTTGGAACTATTTCTACAAGATCTCTGCCATCGGACATATGATATAACTCTGAAGAGAGGAGCAAAGACAATGAATTCTTTGCATTTGTGAGTAAAATTCTAATTGACTATTTTTTTCTGTCTATCTGTCTTGCCATTTGAATTGAGATATAATTAATTATTTATTTATTTTTTAGTATTTTTTATTTATTTTATTATTATTTTTTTTTTTTTTTTTTTTTTTTTTTGGGGGGTTTTTTTTTTTTTTTTAGTGAGGATTTCTCTTCTTTTTCCATATTCTTGATCCGATGATGTGAGGGACTTCACTTGAATTCTTAATAGTGGCGATTCTTTCAAGAAAGTTTTTATCTAGAGATTTTGTTTAAGCATTTATTTCAGAACCTGCTCAAAGAGAGAATATTTGACACAGGTACTATAAATTGGTTGAATGTGCAGAAAACAGTGTGTGCATACGTTCAATGTTTTTGATTTTCTAAAGGATGCTGTTAGTAAAGTTCCCGACTTAGGTGGGTCTGATGCTGCTGGTGAGGATCGGTCCGTTACCAAAAGAAGGTCCGTGAAATGTCAACTTTGATCTTCTTATTAGTGGCCTAAAAAATCTGACATTTGTCATAACTTGAAACGCATTAAAATTTATGATCTTTCAGGAAATTTGTTGATAGTGAGGACAATGATAGCGACGAGGAGTCCAAGAGGAATAAAATGGTAATGTTCCAAACTGTGACTATAGTACTCAGGTTTGCATAGGGCTCATCTTTCTGCTGTGTTGCAGCGTACAGAATTACACTGGTTCACTTCCTATAACTTTCTTTGACACTTTGAAACGGCAAAGGCTCATGAACTTGTTTCAATTTTGAGTCAAAAAGCAAACATGAACCAACTCATTTTTCTAGTTTCTGGATCAAACGGTGAGAGACAAAAATACTTGAATCAATGGATTACAAAAGTGTGTATACATTGAATATATCAGTTTCTAATTTTTCCCGTCATTTGGGGTCGCTCAAAACCGCTAGTGCTTCTTAATTCATCTAAGTTCCAAGTTTCTTCTATTTTTTGATCAGACTGATATCCAATTGTTTTTGTTTCTTGTTAATCCGTCTACCTTTACATACAGAACTGACTTTTTTTTAATGAAAAAAAATCAAAATGAGCAGCATGAGGCTGGCCATGTTAGCGGTAGTGGCAGTGGCAGAGGACGGGGTAGGGGCAGAGGTAGAGGTCGCGGACGAGGTAGTCGAATGGTAGAGAGGGAGACAGCTACACATCATGACAAGTTTGAAGATGACGCAGACATTTCCAAGCACAATGAGTTTAATGATCAAACCCCTGAAACCCCGGATCATAGGGAAGAGCCTGAAGGGCCAAAGGAGAATATTGCAGGTCAGCGAAATGCCGAAGCTCCCATCCGAAACTTCGACTTGAATGTGAGATTAGATGACACTGGGGACTCAACATCCCTATCAGCCGCTGCCCCTACTAGTTCATCCGCGCAGTTAACGCCCGAAATGAAGCACGAGGAATACCCCGGTTGGTCATTGGCCGATGTGGATAACATGTCCATTGATCCCTTACAATTGGCCAACTTAAATAGGAGATTGGACGAAGATGATGAAGATTACGATGAAGAAGGTTAATTGACCAAAGAATAGTGAAGCTAATGACTGACCTCTTGTAGGTACATAGTTCTTTTGTTGAAGATATAGTTGAGTATAGATGTGAAGCAAAACTAGGTGGATTTGAACTATCTTTCAAACGGAACCTAAGTTTGTCGTATAGGTGCTTGTCTTTTTTAATATCATTTTTTTTTTCTTTTGGGAGGGGATAATATTGATTATTAATCTCATTAATTATTATGTAATTTATCATTTTTTTTTTTCGTTTTAAAGTGACACTACGGGGTATACTTTTATATTTATCCCATTTATTATACACATGTTGTACCTAATTAATTTTAAAATAATGTCAATTGCCACATTAAGCGGTAGTCAGATTATATTAAAAAAAAAAAAAAACAGTAATCAAAGTTTCAATAATATTTTAGCATGAATAATACTAGGAACCAGTTCTAATCTTTTTTTTTTTTATCAATTTACGTGACATGCGAGTTTTTATTTTTTTATTGGCAATTATTTAAAATATTGTTACGTTAATTAATAACAAGTAACTCTAATAATAAAAAGATGAGAATTTATACTACGTGAGTTGGTATAAAATATATGAACTTAGAGTTTGTCTCTAGCACCATTCATTTAGCACATAGTAAGTTATCATCTATTGATAAAGTAAGCTCATTAAAACAAAAAAAAACAAAAAATCGTATTCTATGAGCACTTAGTTGTAAACAAAACAAAAAAAAAAAAAAAAAAAAAAAGAAAAGAAAATGGGGATCCATAACTTTTTGAACCTATTTAACAAAAGTTGTGAAAAAGTTGTGTACTGTGCGAACGTTCTCTTCTCTGGGGTATGTATCATGTATGTTGCGAAAAGTTGGTGAATGATTCAAGTCCTCATTGATTTTTGGCTTTATTTCATGGTTGGCGCTCTCCTCATCTAATTATCCTATTAGTTTGATCAAATTCCAATATCTTATGTACATATTTGGTCGAGAATGCTAACTGGTTTTCAAATATTTTTGTTGTCCATATTGTTCATAATTTGCAGGTAATAACAAAATTAATAATTTGTTGAAGTTCACTGCTACATAATTTATAGTTAAAATATTAGCAAGTGGGTTTACCGTTTACCATCGCTAACCTTGATATGGGTAGAATAAATACTTCTTCAACTTGTAGAATAATAATTTCAGCGGAAAAAAAAAAACATCATGGAGTTATTTAAGAATAGAGCAATGCTAAGGACACTAATTAAAATTTTAATTCTTATATACTAACTGATGTGACATATGAGTTGTTTTCATTTTTTATTAGTAGATGCAATCTCTCATCATTAATTTACGTAATAATATTTTAAACACTTATTAATATAAAAATAATAACTCACACATCACATTAATTAAAATTAAAATTTGAGTATGTGTCGCAGCACTATTCTTTAAGAATAACCATCATCCCATCCCAAAACACACTTACGAAATGAATTTGTGTCCTAAGTTACCAAATCCAACGGAATTATTGTTGTTTGGTACAGTCCAAGGTTTGGGCCAAGCAAATCAATTGAATAGACAATACTGAAAAAGGCCCAAAGAAACCAAGGACGTTGCCTTTGACGTCCGAGGGAATACGAACACGCGTCTTAGAAAGGTCCCACATCTAAAGTTGATTACAGAGACGAGCGATTTATATTAATGTTTGTGAAGAGCCTAAGTCACGATCTTACTTGAACAGGATCTGTTCTATAGGCTCGTACCTCTGTATTCTTGAGTTCTAAGGAGACAGGAACCTCAACCTGGTGGATGAATTACGGCCGTGTGATCAGAGCGTGATTAACAGTTGATGGTTCACGGATAATCTCAGCTGTAGAGGATCGTTCTCGGTTAGCTTTGCTGGCTGGGATGGTCACACGGTTGTCTGACGGGTTTTTCTTTGCTCTCTTTTTTTCCTGCTCTGTTTTCATTTTTTGTATTTTCTTCCCAGTTCTTTTGAAAGCTTATCCGGTCAGATGAAGAAAAGAAACACCATTTTAGGCAACGTTAGAGACTAGAATCTTTATGTTTTGGTTTGTTTTTTAAGCTTGTTTTTTCTCGGGCATTATGAAAGTCCTTGAATTTGTTCAACTGTTGCCAAGTTTTATAACAAAGTTTTTTAACTTTTCAGTGGTCAATGTTATCTGTGGTGTCTAATTTTCAGTTTTAACTATTAATGTTGAATACCATTCATACCCATAATGAAAGTCCTTGAATTTGTTCAACTGTTGCCAAGTTTTATAACAAAGTTTTTTAACTTTTCAGTGGTCAATGTTATCTGTGGTGTCTAATTTTCAGTTTTAACTATTAATGTTGAATACCATTCATACCCATAAAAAGTCTCTCCTATGGGTAGCCATTACAATTTGTTTTAACGATTTTCTATCAGTTGAATAGAAAGCAACCTAAATTCATTCTAGTGAAACATTAATAAAGACGCCAAATGGGATCCTGACTTGAACAGGATGTCTCATGACCATGTGATCAAAGTGTGATTAACGGCTTGATGATCTCCGAATCATCCCAGCTGTAGAGGATCGTTCTCGGTCAGCCTCGCTGGCCAGGATGGTCACACAGTTGTCTGATAGGTTGCCTTTTTTTTTTTTCCATTTTTTGTATTTTTCCCAGTTCTTTTGAAAGCTATCCCATTACCAATTGCATCAATCAAGCAAACGCTGCATACTATTTTTTCAATTTAAGATTTGTTTGACATCTCGTAATCAATTTGTCCAGTATTATATGGAATTTAATATGCAAAAATCAGCATGATACAGTGCCATACAAACTTACTATAAGACGTGAAACAGTAGACGAATCTTTAAACTATATAATTGCGTTTTGCAATCTTCACTGGTTTAACAAGTTGAATTTATCTTAGGCGCCAAAAAAAAAAAAAAAAAAAAAAAAGTTATATCTCTATTTCGTTTCCCAGATGAGCAGGAGTAAGGTGATCTCTAGTCGGTTTGACAGTGATGGGAAAATTGCTCAAAAACTTAGATTGGTTATATGAACATTAGAGGCCAATATACGATGAAACTTTTAAAATTCCTCTGCTAGAAAGCAGGCGGAAGCTCTTATTAAAACTCTAATTGTACGCTGCTGTAATTTGTATGACATTTTTCTTAATGTAAATAGTTGATATAAAAGAGTACTTGGACAAGGCTAAGTACTCACTAGTATGGTAAGAGTAGAAGCATAACTCTTGTTATCAGAACATGTTGCCAATTGGGGCCCAGTTGCTAAATGTTGCTTGGTACTGGAAAACTTCGCAATTTTTTTCCTACTAAATGTTGCTCGGATCTTCAGTTGAAAATATTAATCAAAGTATTCATGATGCATACACCAGAATAATCATCTCATTCTCATTAGGCGATGCCTTATTACTGGCTGTTCGTCCAAACCAGAATTGGCTCTAGAGAAGTGAGTGCTAGTAAAGAAGGGTTTTAGATCAGAAATCTCGTGTTCCTGTGCCCGCACAAAATGATACCAAATTTTCAACTATTTATGTACGAGCCTGCTCGGCAAATCCTCCACTTTCACATCTATATGAGTAAGAACCCGAAGTGGTTCCAGAAACAATTTCTTCAAAATGGAGTGCATTCTTCACAAGCTCGACGATTGTGATTCGTGCGTAAAAAGCACGCGCAAGAGAAGCGCGTTTAGCAGGAGAGAAGAGGGCAGTTGCGCAGTGGTAGACCACAACACGTGGCAACTCACGAGCGAAAGACGCAAAAGCTCATGAGTAGGGAAGGAAAAAGAGAAGAAAAAAAGGCAAAATTAACAATTCACACTCAAATGACAAGTGAGAGAAGCAAAATTTTAAGAAATGTTACTGTAGCTTGAACAGTGAATTGTGAGTGTATAGTGTAAAAATAAATTCATAAAAAAAGCGTAAAAATAAATATAAAAATGCTTCACTTTAAAAAAAATTAAAAATTAAATAAATGAACTTTTTTTTTTCAAAAATCAAAACCCAAAGAAAAGAGGATTTTTTTTTTTTTTTTTGAAAAATCTTATTCCACTTCAGCTCTTATGGGTAGCATTCATGCCCATAAGAAGTCTCTGCTATGGGTAGCGAATTGCAAATTGATAGAAAACACAACAAATTGATAGAAAAGGAAACGAAAGAATGAGAACCACAAGAAATCTAAGGCTCTACAATGGTGATGTTCGAGAGATCACCGACTCTCCACTCCAAACTCTCTACTTTTCCCAAAACTGGCTAACCTCTCCCGATCCCTCATATTTATAGTCTCCCCAGCTTTATTCACTCATCATCCCTATTTACAATTCTTTCTTGCTAACAGACTAACTTTCAAGCTAACAACTAACCGAATAAGTTACAAAAGCCACATCAGCACATCGGCCTAGCCTAATTACTAATATAACGCTTCTTCTTCCGAGTATAGACAAGCAGCCCTTGGCCTGGTTTCTCATCATTATCTTTCCCCATCGTCTTCATCCACTGCAGTGATAATAACCTGCAGTTGAGGATTCTAACAGACGTGGCCGAACTGCCATTTTTCCTCACACTAGAAACATAAACCTCTCTCCCGTCATCGCTGCATCTCAGCATTTGAAATGGTCCTTCTGAGGCTGTCGTTTTTCCGTGTAGAATGGGAAGGAAGTGTATTGGTGCGTTTGGAATTGATTCCAAAACGTTTTTATTTTCTGTACGAAAATGAAAATGAAAATATTTTTAGTTTCATTTTTGAATTATTTCTAAAAATGCGTTTGGTAGTTTTATTTAGAGATTGATTTCAGTTTTAAAAAAAACTGAAACTGCGTTTGGTGGTTTAATTTTTGAAAACATGTAATAATATATTAAATAAATAATATTATTAAATATATTAAATAAATAATATATTAAATATATTAAATAAATAATATATTAAATATATTAAATAAATAATATTTAAATAATAATATATTAAATAATAATATTAAATAAACATATATAATACAAAAACGGTTTCAGAAAAAAGGGAAGAAAATAAAAAAGAAAAAAAAAAGTGAAATCCGTTTTTTAAAAAACAGAAAACGAAAACGAGAAAATGAAAACACCTTTTTTTCGTTTTCTGATTTTCACAAAAAGACAAACGTTTTTTGTTTTATTTTTTTTAAAAAATTACACCAAACACGTTTTTAACACCCGTTTTCATTTTTTTACTTTGAAAACCGTGAAAAACGAAAACGAAAATGCAAATAAACAGGCCCATTAAGATCCTTGTTGACCGACACACTAGAATGAATAGAGCTGGCACGTGTCATCTCCGAACGTCCCTTAGTGTTTCTTGAAAATTTCAGTGGTGTCCAGCTAAACCACTCACAAAACTTTCGCCCACCGCAGATTTTTGTGGCCCATAATAATCCCTAAAAATTTCAGCCCTCTCCCCATTCAGTCCAGCCCTCTCCCCAGTCGGTTTGTGTGTTAGAAACCACCCCACTTGGGCCCCTTCAAGAGCCCAATTTTTGTTCTCAACCTTTTGGGCCAAGTCCATCAATTGCACAAAGGTCACAGCCTTCACCATTCGAACTTCAGCTTTTATTTCATCAGCTAATCCCTTCGAGAAAGCTCCGATCAAGAACTCCTCATCTGCCTCCCTCAAGGAGCCGAGAGTAGCTCGAACCTAGGAGTGTACAAAAAAACCGTAAAACCAAAACTGACCGCTCAAAATAAAAAACGATGGTGCCACATGGAACCGAACATAGTCAGTTCGGTTTCAATTTTGCGTGTAGAGAGTCGGTTCAAAACCAAACCGACCGAGATGGGATTTTTTTTTTTTTTTATGTTTTCGTTTTGTTTTACTTATGACAATTTAAATGTTTTTTAAACTTGTGTTTGTGCAATTATCAATTTTGATGTTGTGATTTGTATTCATTTATTGTGATTACATGTTTGCAACTTTGCATTGAAGAAAAGTTTTACATTTTTTCGTACTTGCGGGTCAAAAATGCAATTAAAGATGCTGGTAACTTGATAGTTAACTGAGGTCATCTTCCTGATTACCAAAACCGAAAACTGACCAAAACCGACCAAAACCGAAGTTCGGTTAACCGAACCGAAAACTATTAGGTGCGGTTCGGTTTCGGTTCCAACTTTCAAAAAACCGACATGGTCAGTTCGGCCACCGAACCGACCAAAACCGACGGTTTTTAACTGACGAACACCCCTACTCGAACCTCTCCCGGAATTCTGCCACCGATGATTCTTGTCGAAAGCCGATCAGAGCTTCATAATGATTTCCAGTTTGAGATGATCGGAATCTTTGTAGCATAGATTCCTTGAAGGTCGGCCAATCCACAACACCAAATTTGGATTCCATCCATTGGAACTAGTTCAACGCCCTTCCTTCTAGTCCAATCACGGCCGCCGCCACCCGTTCTGCGTCGTCAACGCCTTTAACCTGGAAGTATCGTTCAAGCCAGAACAACCAACCATGCGGATCTGCACTGTTGAAAAGAGGAATCTCGTTGAAAAGAGGTTCTCTCTTCGGATTACAAAAAGGGTACTCAAAAGAAGGCCTTTTAAACAACAACAACAACAGTACAACACCAACAAGAATAATAATAATAATAATAATAATAACAATAACAATTACAACAACAACAATAATAATAAAGCTGCATATTATAAAATAACGTTACATTATAATGTACTCCTTAATTATACAGGTACTGAATTCCAACAGTTTCAACATAGATTAAAAATACTTATCCACGTGTCTTGCACAATATAAGCATAAATACAAACTTGGAGAAGAATTTGGCTCCATTTATCTAGCATGGAACATACTCGTATGTGAAGAGCTCAACCAAGCTTAGAGAATTATATTTTATTCGCAGTCACCTGAAACTCATAACGAAAACACCATTAGCATCATATATCATGGTGAATGAACTATACGACTTACAAAAATGATGCGCAAAGGCATAAATGGACCGTGACCTGACCTTCTATGGTGCTCATTCAAATTTTTCGGGTAAAATGAAGTTATCTAACTCGAAGCTTGTCAAGCCTTCTATGGAATTATCACAAAATAATCAACTCATACGACATTCTTCTGTCCATTGCATATTAGCCTCACCCAATGAAACCACATTCTTTCTAAGCTAAATGAACAATTTGCCACAAGCCATTCACATTGGCATTAAACCACATTCTTTTTAACCAAATTCTGAAATTGTCCCCAACTACGCCCCCATTTTTAACTCCATCGTGATCCATTTTTCATAGTAAAACGCTTCGTTTTATGTCTACATAAGAGGTCTGCTATCAATTATTTTCTATGATATGACCCTTTCATTCTCCTATTGGAACCTTTGTCATCTTAGTTTGACAAGAAAATGCCAAAGTTTTAGAATCAAATTTCGAGAACTACCATATTGATTATCAGACAGCATGTAGTTCTTCTCGTAAAGCGACTCACGTATAAACATCTCAGACATTGCAAAAACCAGACATCATCAGGCAAAAAAAGGGTGATGAAAGAACTTATAAAACTAAAACCAAGACTGATGATTGATTTGCATGAATATTTAGAAGAACCTATTCACAGATGGCACTTTGACCATATTATAAGCGTATTTGCTAGTTCCTTTTGTTCTCAAATAAGAAAATAAAAGCCCAAATTGTGCATTATATTTGTAACAGTTAACCTATAGGGGTTAATTAACATAAACCTCCCTTTTATTTTATCCAAATGCTGTATTTCACCTTATATTTTAAAGAATGCTACACATATAAGCCCCTATATTTTACAAATCATGTTAATGTTTTACGTTTCATATTAACCCTGTAATAACATCCAAAAGCAAAAAAAAAAAAACCATTTTTTTTCTTTAGTTCCCTTTAGTCCTCTTTATGATCTTCGAATAATCAAACAACGTAGAAAACGACAAAAACAAAAACAAAAACAAAAATCGTAGAAACATAGTCACAATAAAGCTTAACTAGTACCTCGATCGAGATAACGAAGCTCAATTAGCGCTGGACTGAGCAGAGTCATCAACAACAGGGTGAAATTCTTGAACCTCCTTGAAATTCAGCCATGCCTTCTCCCAAACCTTGGCCTCGTACAGCTTCTTCTTGTCGCCATCAAGAACCTCCAAGGTTATGTAGTAGACCGTACCGGCAACAACTTGTTCTTTGACTTTCACAACTTTCACAAATTGCAGAACCGCATTCTTCACAAATCACAAGAAAAAAAACCATCAACCAATCGATCGATCAATTTCAAAATCTACGAGTTTGATTAGCGAGAAAAGAAAAAAAAAAGCTACTTCTTTCTTGTTGTGTTCGCCGACGGCGAAACGAGCGAGGGATTCGATGTGGAGATCGTTCTCGTTTCCCTTGTCTTGGATTCCGCCGAGTTTCGCCATTTTTGCTTTTTTCTTCTCTTTTTCTTCTTCTTCTTCCTCTCTGGCTAAGCTTTTAAGATTTTCTTGTGCTTTATTACATTTCCAAATTCTGTGTTCACAGAGACGTATATATAGTGGGGATCGGACACCTCCAAACAAATCTGCGTGCGGAATCAAATTGGCTCAATTGGGGAGGTATCGCCTAAGACGCAATCTATTTTGACCTTGTGCACTTTTTTTTTTTTTTTTTTTAATGACTATTCCTTTGTAGGTTGATATAGGGATGAAGTTTCCTGTCGGCCCCCAAAAGAATTCCATGCCTACCCGATTGTCACTTTAGAAAAGCGGTGACAAAATTGAGCGAATTCTTATTAAGTGGAGAGAGCATCTCTTCTTTATCTATCATAATCTCCACTATAAATTCATAATATTTATGGCCGACCTAAGATTTATTAGTTTGAAACAAAAAAAAAAGTTAGAATTTATGCTTAAAAATTTAAATTTTCCCATAAAACAAACTAAATTCCTACAAAATAAATATAGGTAAAATATGTATAATTTTTTTTCTTAAACAAACAATGTCAAAACAGTTTAAATTTGATTTGGAGATTTCTAGCATTAAAAAAAAAAAAAAAAAAAAACTCATGGATAGATTGTCCATCCAAGAACTGTAGCGCGAGACTCACAGTGGTTGCTTTTTTCGGAGTTTTAAATTTACAACTCATTTTAAAATTCTTGTGTTTATTTCAAATTTAAAAAGATGAGAAAAGTACATGGGGCGCGTTTGATATCGTTTTTGAAAACGTTTTTCCCATTTTTCAAGGTGCTGAAAATGAAATTAGTTTGAAAGACACGTTTGGTGCATTATTTACTTAAAAACAAGACAGAAAATGGTCTTTTCCATTTATCTTCTTTGTACAGGTTTTTGAAAACGATACAATATCGTTTTCCCCTTTTCATTTTCATTTTTCATTTTCGCTTCAGATCTTTTTTTTTTTTTTTGTGATTATCTCTTTGGTTTTCATGTATACTCTTTTTGTTAATACTCTTGAACACTATCGTTTAATACAAACGACAATATTTATTTAATATATTTAATAATATTATTTATTTAATATATTATTATTTTAAATATTATTACATAGTTTTAAAAATTAAACTACCAAACATAATTTTAATTTTTTTAAACTAAAAATAATATCAGAATAAAACTATCAAATGCATATTTAAAAATAATTTTAAAATAAAAATAAAAACATTTTTATTTTTATTTTTATATAAAAAGTAAAATTATTTTAAAATAAATTTCAAACGCGACATGATTTCACAATTATGCGGTCACTTAAAAAAATTCGGGAACCATCCACACCAATTATCTTACGTTTTAACTGGGTGACGGTCAACGAACACCTTTTCAATAGAGTGCCGTGGATTCTGCCACAAGCTATAACTTACGTGGTGTTTTCTTCTTTGATTTTTATTTTTTACATGTGATTTTATTCAATTTGCGTGATTCATAAGAGTCTAAAAGTCAATGAAATAAAACAAAATAACGTGGGAAAGGTGGGGCCCCGCCCTTGTCTCCCTTCCAATGGGATAAATTATCTTCTTTTGTTTTTTCTTATGATGAGAAAAAGTTTTTTAAATGACATGGGATAAATATGCTGTTGTATTGTAGCCTAAGACGAAAATGTCGGCATTTTTCAGGTTTTGATTTATAGATAATGTCCACAAAAATATCGAGACGGATATTTCAAAAATATATATATATATCTCGAAAAAAGATCAAATTTTTTGTTCAAAATGTACAAAATGCTAAAAAGCCTAACAATTAATATTACTTAATCTGAAGTAATTTAATAACAAAAATAATATGTTTTTTTTATCGAAATATGAGATTTATGTAGAGTAGTATAATAAGAAATTATTATAATTATCCATAAATTATAATTCCAATATAATTTTAAATATTCATTACAAATAATGTATAATGATACAAATATATTACATAAAAATTAACTATAAAATATAATAGAGGTCACACAAGCTTTAAGTGCTTTTAACACCAGAACAAGTTTCAAGTAGGTTAAAAAACATCAGATAGATTCAGATTTTAATCTAAACAATACATTTACCAAAATATTACCCTTAAATAGTTTTAGATATAATTGTTAATGTGTCATATGTATGTTTCTTGATTTCTTTCCACTGTTAACCCCGTAAATTGTTAATACTAGCAGAAGGAAATGTGAATACTTCATGAACATATTCTTTGAAAAAGAGAAAGCTAAAGACTAAAGAATCACATTTTGGACGTTGCCTAGTGGTCAGTACGATTAAAATATTAATCTTTGAATATTAATTGAAATTATTTAAAATCTAATTGAGTCTTAGTAATTTTTTATTACTTTTTGATTTGAGTCATATTGTCTCATTTTATTGAAAAAAATAGAAAAAAATTTGTTACAAAATTAATTTTTATGCAAAAAATAGAAAAAAAAAATTGTTACAAAATTGTTACAAATTTTTTTTTTTTGCTCTAGTGGTCCCCTAACTCTTTAATAAGTGACACTTTGGTCCTTTTTTCTAATTTTGGCAAAACATTTCCCAAACTCTTAAAACATTGGCAATTAAGCCCTTTTTGTTAATTTTTTTTTAACAGAATCAATCATGTGACAAACATGTGATCTACTGTAGGAGGGTATTTTAGTAAAATGACAATAACCTGTAATTTAACAAAAACCAAAATAAAACATTATCAAAAAAGAAAAAAAAAACAACTTTAACCACTCTCTCCCCCTTGCTCACATTACGAGCTACTCCAACTTGTCCACTCCCACACTCATCGTCATCACCACCACCACCTCCTTCAAATCCCCCACATTTTAGAGGGTGTTTGGTATAAGGATTCGTATTATGATTTGAATCATGATTCGTTACAGTATTTTTTCTCATAAAAAAATACACATAAACCGAGAATAATTCTGAATCATGATTCTGAATCTGTGAACTAAATATCTACTAATTTCTCAAATCCCAAACCCTCTATCATCTCACAGATAACCACAAAAAAGAAAAAGAAAAAAAAACTATAATAAAAAAACCAAGTTTCACTTCAAACCAACTTCGAATCCAATCTAAGCATAAATTAGAGTAAATAACATTCACCTATTTAATTTCCTTGGTTATCGAAAAAAGTCAAAAAAAAAAAAAAAAAACCACAAATTAACCTTGCTCTGTAACAAAAGAAACGAAATTTGAATGAGGTGATGATCAGCTTTCTGGCTCTGCGTTGAGAAGGGGATTAAAAGTGCTGCCAATGCTTCCCGTCTCAAACTTAGTGTCGTCGCCACTCAGCCAAATGGGAAGCTTCTCTATGGAACCTTCGCATATCTGCTCTTCCACCTTCTTCAGGTCCCCCCGTTTAGCTTCCTCCGTCATTCGCGCCTCCCCTTGAAGCTCTCAAACCCAAACCTACCCTCTCCGCTGAGCGTCTTCATCTTCTTCGTCGATCTCTAGCATCAACTCCAGCCACCCAAGACCACCACCCAAGAAACCCAAATAAAAAAAAACCTAAAATATTTGTGTTTCTTGCTCAATTAGAATTAATGGGTATTTTGGTATTTTTGGTGAGAAAAGAGTAAACTTGTTGGCCACGTGTATAACACTGTTTAAAAGGTAACATAATCAAACAGAAAGGACTTAATTGTCAATATTTTGAGAGTTTAGGGATCTTTTTGTCAAAATAAAAAAAAGAAGGATCAAAGTGTCACTTATTAAAGAGTTAAAGGACCACTGATACAAATTATCTAAAAAAAGAAAAAAAAATTTGCACTAATATTGGACATTCTGTGGACATTTCTAAAAATATCTTAGATATTTAAATATATTAACGGATATTGTGGTTATTCTAAGACATTAAGGACATTTTATGGACATGTCGGCAAGAATATCTTCCACCCTCTCTGTTATCCACGTCGAGACTTCAAAATATGGACAATGTCGTGGAAATGTCGGTAATATCCTGGACATGTCGAGATTTTAAAGTGGTCTATGTAGACTAAAAAAAAGGATAATCTTGATAAATATCTTTTGAAGTGTATGAGTCAAAATTTTTACCCTTTTAATCTTGATAAAAATAGGATAATACATTAATAAAATAATATTTATCAATAGTAAAGAATAAAACACTTTTAATATAATTTTCTTTAAAAAATTATCCGAGTTAAATCTTAAACATATTCATTATAATTTTCAGCACTCTGTCTTTTGAACTTTTCATAATATCACACCTTCTTCCATTTTTTTTTCAATTTAGTCATGAATTTATTAGTCATATAATTTCATTAAAGTTTTACTCCTATTAATAATTAAAGTTGTTTCTTTTTTTCCGATATTTAGGGACTAAATTGTTAAGAAAAATGTTCAAGAACCATGACACTCAGATGATAATAAAACACTTTTCATTAGATGTTTATACATAACAATAGAATGTATTTGTGCATGGATCATTATTGTAACACCTTGAAGAATTAAATGAAATTAATTGAAGTAATTAAGATTTATTAGTATGCCTAATCAGATTTAATTAATTAATTATTGATTAATAAATGTTCTGACATGTCAATTTAAATAATTCTAAGGTATTTAAATATTCTCAGTATTTATATTTTACCCAGAAGTGTGTATGGGCACATTTCTGGACTGTCATTTTAAATATTCTGACACCTGTTTTCTTTTTATTTTATTTTCCCTTTTCTTTTCCTTTTTCCTTCCCGTGCATTCTCTCTCTCTCTCTCCTGTCGTTTTCCACTCTCCCTTTCCCTCACACTCTCTCTTGTTCGTTCCTCTCTCTCGTTCAAATCTTCACCAAAGTAACCGAATTTCGAACAATTTCAAAAAGTTTTCAACGTTAAGAGAATGATTCGAGATAAGATTTTTGAAAACCTCTCTTGAATCTCAAGTTTTTCAGATTTAAAAACTTATTTTTGGTTCGAAATAGATTTTGATGGATTTTGAGTAAAACCATGGTAGAAATTAGAGATCTTGTGTTCTTTGGTCTTGATTTAGTACCTAGAACCCGGATCTAGTGGTTTTCCTTTGAGATATTTCGATTTGGAACTGAAATCGTAGGTTTTTGGGCTGATTCCGCAGGTTTTTCTTCACATGCTGTTCTTCACAGGTCGACCTGTGCGGTCGACCGGAATGCATTGGTTCTACCGGTCGACCTATGCGGTCGGCCGAATTGCACACCACCGGTCAACCGGTGGTGTTGCACTGCTCTGTCACCGGTCGACCGGTGTACATGGGGTTTGACCCTGTTTTGCCTGAAAAAACCCTGTTTTGACCCTGATTTTTTAGAAGAACCCAAATTAGATTTATTTGGAGACCTAGAGTGAATGGATTAGCATCTTTAATCCATGTTTTGGAATTAAAACCCTTGGAATGATGATTTGAAACATGAAATGGTTTATGAAACCGATAATTGAATTATGGCACACTAATAGGAAATCAAAGGATATAATTGAGATTGAATTGCTTCAGGAATGAGAACTGGATCCTAAAGTGTTGTCTTGTTTCAGTGCTAGTTGAGGACTCGGATTGAGGGGCTTGAGGAAGCGAAAGCCGGAATAGAACAACGCTAGCCAGGTTTGGTATTTGAGAGGTAGGATTTCTTACCCTTTCCTTTGTGAGCATGTTTTCAAAAGAGTTTTGGCCTTGCAAATGTTTTAAAGAAAAGAACATGTTTGCGAAAGAAAAATATTTTAACCCCCATGGCTTGTTGTAGATTCTGGGGAGTATAATGAACTGTTTCATAAAGTTTAATTAATGATTTCTTAAGACAAGAGATCTTGTAAATCAGTAAACCGGCTGATAGCCTAGATAGGATGTGGAGAGTACATCCTTGGGGGCAGGACCCGAAACCCGGCCTGGGGCGATAAGCTTGTGCATTTGGTTGTGTAAGTAATTTAGCATAGTATAAATTACTTACGGATGCCTGTAATACAGAGATTTTCAGTTATATTTCCTTTGAGAAAAAGGATGTGAGGTTCCAGCTGTTGTGTTGGAACTGAATGTCTATATTTATTCATTTACTTATTCATTTATTTATTTGTTTACTTATTTATAAAGTTATTTCAAAATATATCTTACTGGGCCTTTCGCTCACGTTTTATTGTTTTATAAATGTTAACCCCCTCCCAAGCGACTCTAAGAGCAGTGTTGAGTAGCTGAGTTGCTACCACCCGGTTAAGAGAGGATTGTGTTCATCCTCTTGGCGTATAAATGTAAGAATTGTGAAATTTCTGTAAACTCTGATATTTGGATTTCTAAACTGTGGTTGATGTCTGTAATGTTATTTACATGTCTATGTATGTACGATACTGAAGATTATGTGGGTGTAGCCCTGAATAGTGTTAGAGGCGGGAGTTTTAGCCTCTTGAGATGTTCTTGTAATTTATTTTCGGCAAAATAGTGGGGCTCGTTTGGAGATTTCTTTAATATTTCACTGTTGGTTTTAATCATTAAATGTTTAACTCCTAATAGAGCCTCCACGTCACCGACCCCTGGCCCGGGGCATGACAGAGTGGTATCAGAGCCCTAGGTTAAGAAACCACAAGATTGTACATACATATGTGGCATCAGGAATCCACTAAACAGTCTAGTTTCTTTTCAGTTAAAAGAGATGCCGCCGCGTCGTAGGTCAATTAACAACCCGGCACCACCGAATCAAGAGTTCATGGATGCCATGTATGCCGCTTTCCGAGGCATAGCCACTCGAGCCCAGAATGAGCGACCGGCTGAGGATAAGAAGCAAAGTTACTTCCATGAGTTTAAACGTGCACCTATTCCCACATTCAATAGTGAGGGAGGACCCCAGGAAGCGGAATACTGGTTTGACTCCATAGTTAAACACCTAAACACTATGGGAGTGCCGAAGGAATATTGGATAGAATTCGCGGTGTACAAGATGGAAGGCCAAGCAAGCAACTGGTGGAAGCAAGTAAGAAGAAGGCTTGATGTTGCGGGCATGACTTCGGAACAGTTTGATGTTCTCTTTAATGAACAATACTTCCCTCAGAGCTATAGGGATCAGAAGGCAATGGAGTTTATGACCTTGCAACAGGGTGATATGTCGATAAGGGAATACGAGGCTAAGTTTAATGACTTGTCTCGCTTTGCGCCATCTTTGGTGGAGTATGAGCATTTGAAATGCCCGAAATTTGAGAAAGGTCTTAAGAATTCTGTAAGGAGACCCTTGGTGGCTCTAAGGATCCAAAATTTTTGAGACCTGGTGGCTGCTGCTACAAGCGTGGAACAAGATAACTTGGCCTATCAGCAAAGCAAGGAAGCAGCTGGTCGAGTTTCTGCTTCTAATGGACCTTCTGCCTCAAGTGGGCCACAGCGAAGTGGTAGAAGGAATCGTAATCAATGGCAGGTTAGTGGAGACATGATCAGTGGTGGCAGTAGTTCGTCTGGGAGTGACAAGAGTGCTCCTTATAGACCTAAGTGCCATCACTGTGGGCAGATTGCTCACATTAGGAGGAACTGTCCTAATCGGAATCAATTGCCGACTCAACTAACCTAAAGTGATGCTTCCTACAGTCAGGAGAGACCACCGCAGTTTGTGCCACCTTATCAGACACAACTACCGATGCAAATGCCGTACCCTCATGTGCTACCCTACCGACTGCCTCAATATCTACAGTTTCGGCCTCAAGTGTCGGGACCAGTACAGATTCCTCCGCCACAACAATATAGGCCAGGGACTCAACGGCCTAATATTGGTGATAAAGGGAAGGGGAAAGCGCAAGGACAAGCTTATACCCTGACAAGAGGTAGTTCTGGAGGTCAGGCCAGCAACACAGTGGTTGAGGGTATGATCCTAATTTCTCACTCCTTAGCACATGTACTGTTTGATACTGGTGCTACCCATTCTTTCATATTAAGTTCTTTTGTCCAAACCTTAAAATTGAAAGCTGAGAGCTTGGAAACCCCAATGACTTTGAGCTCCCCACTGGGATGTGTGGAGGTAGCTAGTATATGTAGATCATGTGAAATCACGATTGGAGGTGAGCGATTAAGAGCTAACCTAATAATCCTTCCGATGAGTCTGTTTGACGTGGTGCTCAGAATATATTGGTTAGCAAGATAAGGTGGGATTGTCGATTGCTACCGTAGGAGAGTGACCTTGACGACTAATTCTGGAGTGATAATCACTTATCAAGCATACATGAATCCAGTCCTAGAAGAATGACTGTTGAGATACAGCGTTGGAGGACGTAGGAACTTAGTCTGCTTCTCTTTCCTTCTTGCTCTAGAAGGTGAACCCGAGGTAACTGGGGATAATGCGGGAATTCCTATGGTGGATGAGTTCGCAGATTTTTTTTTGAATGAATTACTTGGTTTACCGCCAGATCGAGAGATTGAATTCGGCATTGATTTGATACCGAGAATGGCACCTATTTCTATTCCTCCCTACCGAATGGCACCTACAAAAATGAGAAAACTAAAGAAACAACTCGGGGAGCTAACAAAAAAATGGTATATAAGGAATAGTACTTTCCCGTGGGGTGCACCTGTTTTGTTTGTGAAGAAGCACGACGGATCTCTCCGGTTGTACATTGACGATCGTCAATTGAATAAGGTAACTGTGAATAATAAATACCCACTGTTGAGGATCGATGAGTTATTCGATCAGTTGGGTGGATCACAGTATTACTCTAAGATTGAATTGAGGTCAGGATACCACCAGCTTAAGATTAAGGAGGAAAACATTCCGAAAACTGCATTTAGAACTCGGTATGGGCATTTCGAGTTCTTGGTAATGCCTTTCGGATTGACGAATGCCCCAGCTGCATTCATGGATCTAATGAACCGTGTCTTTTGTCTGTACTTAGATCAGTTCGTGACTGTCTTCATCGATGACATACTAGTCTATTCGAAGACTTGGGAAGAGCATGAGCAACATTTGAGAATTATTCTTCAAACTCTTCATGAACACCAACTGTATGCAAAAAAGGAGAAGTGTGACTTCTAGCTGACATAGGTGAAGTTCCTTAGCCATGTGATATCAGTGTTGGGAATGGCGTCCTAGAAGCATGAGATGTAATATAATATTTATTACTTATTTAATGAAAGAGTTTATTCATTATTTTATGTGCATATATTTATGAATATTTTATGAATATCAATGAAAATTCCATGATTATTTATGTAACCTTAAATGTTGTATATAAGTGTTGTATACGAGAGGATAATGTTTAAGGATAATAATCAAAAAATGGTGTTCATAATGAATTTAATTAAAGTTCATAATCTTTAATTAAAACATTATTAATACATGTTATTTCCATTTAGAATGGAACAATGTTATCCACACTTTAATATGGCGAGATATTGAATGAGTGTATTTCGCATAATGAGATTACGTGGAACATGGACACAGACACAATATGAATTTCTAATAATTTCCGTTAAGTATAGAAATTCTAATTGAGTCTACCGATTGTCATATATGGAATGATCTTAATCCTGAGTTCTTAAGAGACTCCTATTTATGGATTTGTGTCTTTTAATTTACTCGGTATGAATTCTGAGATCCTGAATCCTATTCCTTGTATTTTGAAGACATGATGAAGTAGGTAGCCGGAAATGTTATTATACGAGATGGAATCCATTCCTTCTTGAGATAGAAGTAAATAAATAATTCTCTTGAGGGTTGATTCGGTACTTGGACCAGTAGGAGCTCTAATTCATGAATGTATTTTATGAATCACTGTCCATTAGAGAATCAATGGTACTCAAGGATAAAGATATAATTAGAGAGGTTAACGGATTTTACCTAACTCGAATTATGAATTATTTATGGAGGATTAATCTATATGCAGTGACTATATCGAATGGACACTTCACAGTTTAGAAGTAATTTATATCTATAATTTTGAGAGTGCAATTCCAAGTTTATAGTGGAGTAACTATTGAAATTAATAGAATTAATTAATTAATTAAAGTGTTTAATTAATTATTAATTTTATTGGAGCTCGGGATTATAGGTCCATTAGTCACCGTGTCATCCTAGTAATTCTACAAGACACAAATGGCAAAATGGGAATTTTAGAATTACGGAATTCTAAAATTAAACACTCAAAAATAATTAATTGAGAATTAATTATTATTTAAGTAATGTGATTATTTAAATTTGAATTTGAACACATCTAGATCATCCATTTAAATTTAATATCGAAGTACTGGGGGATTAATATTGAACTGTAAATAAGCAGTAGAAAAGAAACCATCAGAAACTAGAATTTCTTGTCGACTAAGTACTTCCTTACAGCCAGTATAATTTTTAACAGTTTCAAAGGAAACTTAAGTGACGGGACAAAAGTACAAGGGGTAGGTTAATGTTTAGATTGGATGAGATGTGATGGTGGAAGGTGAAGAGTACTCATGATAGTTTTTTTTTTTTCCTCTCTCTCTTCACTTGGCCGGCCATGTTAAGGGGTTTTAAGCAAAAATTTTGGTTAGTTGACTTCATGATGAGATGAATCAAATCAACTATTTAACAAAAAAGCTTACTTCACTTCTCTCTTAAAGCACCAAACTGGCCATACCTCTCTCTTGTTTCCTCTCAAAAAAATTTTCACTCATCCTTCTAAACACAAAGCACTAGTCTAGGATCTCAAGAAGAAGAAAGGGACCAAAGTGTTCTAGAAGGTGCCTAGCCAAGGATTTTCTTCAAGGGTAAAACGCTAAACCTCCTCTTTCTTGTTTCTAGCAAATTTTGGGATTTAGAAATGCTCTTCTCAAATTTTTCTACTCTTCTAGTTCCAAGTCATTAGCAAAATTTAGAGGAAGAAGAAGGTGATCAAAGTGTTTTTAGGAGGAGCCTAACCACGAATCTTCTTCAAGGGTAAAAACTTTAAACCCTTCCTCTATTTTTCTAACAAAGTTTAAGTTGTGAATCATGAATGTAATTTGTGGTTCTTGAGAAAACAAGTTTGTAATAAGGGTGTGTGAGTTTTATATTGGTTTTGTGTGTTTTGAGGTTAGTTTGATTAGTATTATGTGGTATGTTTATGCTTGGTTTAAGTTTGCTTATTTTGGGTTAGAGGTAAAAATTTTCCGGTTACTTTGAACGTGAAAATAAGGATCCTAGAGCGAGATTTTTCAGTTATTCTAAATTTGAACTTAGACTTCTCGATGTTTTGAACGTTTTTCTGTGATTGTGACAAAACTCAGTTTTAACTCTAAATGCAAGTTCTAAGCTATTTTCAAAAAAATCACAATGTTATCCAAAATAACTACGGAAAAAAAAAACTGGCAGCCAAATGGGTCCTCTAGAGGCCGGATCTCAGTTTTCTTGAAAACCATGATTTTAGATCCCGACAAGACGAAGAATTTCAGTGAATAACAGATTTTTAAAATCCGACTTTAAGATATAGTAAAATGTAGATTCTGAAACTGTATAAATTTTAATCGGACAAAACTGAAACAATTATGATTTTTAACAAAAGTTATCAAAGAACTTGAGATGAGATTTCAGTAAAATACTATGGTTTTAGACCTCGTTTTAACGGGAATATTAATGGAGATAGTTTTCAAGAAAAATGATTTCAGTTAAAAACTTAACAGTTTTTGAGCAAAAACTTAACAGTTTTCAAGCAAGAACATCCGAATGGAAAATTACAAGCCAAAAGGGTTAGGTCCTTGTAATTTTGAAGATTAGATGTGGGTCCAACGTCCGCATTTAATTCAAGAGACCCCATTTGAGTTTAAATTTTAACGACTAAGAGTTAGAACGCCGTTATAAGTTTCTAGGCCGAATTAGGCCTTAATATCATAACAAGTCCAATAAGGTAAATTATGGAGAATAAGTTACTAGATAGGTAATTGATTTTCAATCTAGGCAAGTGGATGTTAAGGGCAATTAAGAAAAATAAGATTTTTAGTATTTAATAAATTAATCCTTATAGTAAATTTTATGATCCATCGATAAAGGAAATGAATACATGCCTTACGTAAAGGATTTGATTTCCTTCATAAGTTGCTAAAATAGAATAGTAAACGCCGGTAAATCTCACACTCTCAATGGGTGTTCATTTTCAGAAGTAAGCAAGTAAGGGAATAGACTGTTTGGTGAATATTCCAGCTCTGTAAATCAGGTAAGTAGGAATCTCGCCTACAATATGAATAGATTTTAAAGGAAAAGGTTACACATGTTATGTACGCATGTTTATGCTTTATACGATGACATGTCATAATGCATACATCTTAATAAGTCAAGTGAAACTTATAAGAACAAACTCAGTTGCGTGTCGTACCAGCCTCTGAGAGGGAGGTAACTCAGACTCTGCAAGGAGATAGAAAAGAAAAAGAAGTATATAGTAAGTTAAATCACGGTGTCATTGGGGACCTTGTAAACCCCCACGTCTCGATGGTTGTGCGCACATGGTACGAGCACTCGGGCCCATAAGTGAGTAAGATAAGATCAGACAATTAGAATTTAATAAGACATTATCATAATTAAGCATAATTGACTCACGCATATTTAGTCATGTGAACTTACAGTTATTTTACGATAGATAGTTCCTACTTGCTGAGCGAAAGCTCATCATAGAATATTTATACAGTAGGTAAACAACCTGCACCTAATACTTGATGGACTGTTGGCGTATGGACGAATGATGTGGAGATCGGGGAATAGATACCGCTCGCAATTATTTCCGCAATTGGTTTTATGTTATAAATAGTTTATGTTATAAATAGTTTTGCTAATTTATGATTCTAAAACTATATGTTAAATGGTTTTATTGATTATGGTTGTAAGTAAGCAAGACTTAACGATTAAGTATATACATGTAGATATATCTATATGCTTTGAGAAACATGTATGTTAAGGTTTGAATATTTTAATCAAAAAAGCAATTCATAACTTATGTCTACTATAAGACCTAAAAGAAAAATGTTATGCAAATTTTCAGAAATTCCAGCAAGTACAAGTTAATTTTCAGTTACAGTGACGGCCACCTAAGAGGGTCGTCACAACTATATAGCACGTGGCTCAACTAGTAGTAAGTAAAGTAGATCCGTTATTTTTTTTATTTTCTATTTATTTTACTTATAATTTAAGATTTCAGATTTCAGATCAACAAAACCATATGTGGTTCTTTGCTTAAAACGATGCGTCGTGTTTTGAGAGATGTACGTATATGTTAAAGTTTGAGGAGATAAATAAATTATAACTTATAAAAAGAGCTAAATTCAGAGAGATCTATGAACTTGTTCCCTTTGTAAAATTAGTTCATGCACTGAAATTGTTCTAACTTAAATTCTGAAGTCTATAAGTGTCTTAAATTTAGTTTCTCATTAACATTTCATTAAATTTTAGAGGGAAAATGTTAAATTAATTGTAGTTAAGTTATAAGCTCATCCATTTTCTCCATTGAATCTGGCTATAATGAAAAGAAAATTGTAACTTAATTACAAAAAAAAAAAAAAAAGAATGAAACCATCCAACTTAGAGAATTCATACATTTATAACTTAATTATCAGGTAAAAATATGAAATCAACCATTCATAAGAAAGTTCACAAGTTAAATTCCTCAATAATAAATAAAATTAGATTATTAAGTTGTGTTTAATATTCTGTTTAGTATTTATTAAGTTATGATTAAATAATTAAGTTCATAATTTTTTGTTTAATATTAACTCCCAAACAAAATTTCTTCTTATAATAATAATCAAGCACTAAAATTAAGCATTCATAAGAAAGTTCATAAGTTAAATTCCTCAATAATTAATAAAATTAGATTATTAAGTTCTGTTTAATATTCTGTTTAATATTTATTAAGTTTTGATTAAATTATTAAGTTCATAATTTTCTGTTTAATATTAACTTCAAAACAAAATTTCTTCTTATAATAATAATAATCAAACACTAAAATAAACTAGCAATAAATAAAATTTTACGGGATATCCTCCGTCCCTCGCTTTCCAACGAAGGGACTGTCCCTTATTTTTCTTAACCACTCATGTATTCCACGGTTTCGATTTAAGGAAGGGTAATGTACTCACAACTTTTTGGCATTCGAAATAAATTTTAGGGAAAGTTTGTTGAACTCATGCATTAGTCTAAATTTTTACTATTTATTTTTAATATCTTTTTAAGTTTTGACTAATATAGTTATCTAATTAAAAATAATATTAATAAAAAAGTAAAAAGTAAAAATACATATCTATACACTTTAAATGATATTTGTCTCTTTTTTCATTCTATTTGTGGTTGGCAACAAAAAGACTTCCTCACATAAAAGACAATTCATTTTATGGTTTCCAAACATAAACGCAAAAAAGCAACTTTTAGGGCCCGTTTAGTTCGCTGATTCGAGTTTTTAATTCGAGTTGAGATGTGACTTTATGTGAGAGCTTTTTACTGTAGTAAAAAAGTTAGATGTAATTGTTTATGAGAGCTTTTTACTGTAGAAAAACTCGAATTCTAAACTCGAATCAGCGAAATGAACGGGGCCTTAATGCAAGGGATTTGTGACTTCACGTGTAATAGCTCAGAAAAAAAAAAAAAAAAAGTTTCAAATTCTCGATATCTTATTACATGCCAAATATGCTTTAGCCTTTTCAAGCCATATTCTTTTTAGCTGTTTTTCCAACAGCTGAGCAAATGACAAAGAAAGTCTTTTTTCTTAAGAGAAAAGGATTTTCAGCCTCCTTGAGGCCTCAAGGATAGCATCTCTATGGCCAAATGCACTAACCCTTATGTACTCCTCACCACCTGGACCAAATCCACTCCCCGGAACTGTAATTATGTGCGCCTTCTCAAGAATCTTGGAGAAGACTTCCCAGGATTTTGAGCCTGGAAAATGCACCCAAATGTAGGGGGCGTTTCTACCCCCGTACGCCTTTAGACCGAGCGAAGCGAAAGTCTCGACCAATATCTTCGCATTCTCCATGTAGTAGTCGAGCACCGATTGCACAGCCTGAAACAGCGTCGAATTCTTTAGTAACATATAAGTATATGCAAAGTTCAAATCATGTTAACTCTACTTTATAAGGGCTTGCAATGTCACAACTAAAGTTACACTAGTTAACCCTGCATTTTAACTTTATTTAAAAAGTACACATTTAGTTTTTGATTTCATCAAAAGTATTCCTTCATGTTTCATTTAATATACAAGTTCATACTTTTTTACTAATCAACACTTAATTTTGACCTAAAAAATGTCCAAAGTACCCTTAAATAGTATAAAGAAAGCTCTTAGAAACTTTTGAAAACTTTATAAAAGAAGAATATGAAAAGAGAAAAAAAAAACACCATTTTTTGAAGATTTTCTATTTCTACCCTTAGAAATAACAAAGAAAACTCTTAAAAACTTTTAAAAACTTTCTAAGAGAAGAATATGAGGAGAAAAAAAAAAACACTTTGAAGATTTTCTATTTCTATATATTTTTTTTGGAAGATTTTTTTAAATTTTTTCTTTCTTGTATTTAAGCGTACTTTGATCATTTTTGAGGTCAAAATTAGTGTTGCCTGGTATAAGGTATGAATTTATATATTAAACGAAATTTGAATGTATACTTTTGATGATCAAAAACCAAACGCATACTTTCTGAATAAACCTAAAATGCAGGGTATGAAATGGTAAATAATCCTCTTTTTTTTTTAATAACTTGTAAGGAATTGTAAACTTACCGCAAAACCTTCAAAAGAAAGGCAAGCCAGCCCGCCAGCTTGAGCTATACTGGATGCTCCATTAAAGGAAGTGCACACAATGCGATTGAAGTCATGTATGACAGGAAAGCCATTGGAATACAAGAGTTCCTCGGGGACGACGGTCCAACCAAGACGGATGCCTGTGAAGCCAGCAAATTTGGAGAAGGATGATACTTCGATTGCCACCTAAAAAGAAGACGCTATGCATAAAATATTGCATAACGGAATGAGTGAGAGAGAGATTCCACTCAATAGCCTTTCATTAATGAAAGAAAATTTCCATAGTTTGGGATAACAAAGTCATAGAGATACTTGCCTCTCTGGCACCAGGAATTTCAAAAATCGAACGAGGCCTATCATCCTTGATATAAGTTGCATAAGCGGAATCAAAAACAATAATTGAGCCATTGTCTCTTGCAAATTCTACAAGTTCCTCTAACTGTTTCCTTGTAGCTGCATGACCAGTTGGATTGTTTGGAGAGCAAAAGAAGATAACATCTGCCCTTGAAGTTGTTGACAAGTCAGGAAAGAAATTGTTTTGAGGCCCACAGTTCATGTACTCAATGCTCTGATACTTCTTAGCATTATCTTCAAAATGACCAGCCTGACCGATTATGACACTTGAATCTATGTAAGCCTGTCTTAAACGAAGTATTTATCATCAAGAACTACAGGAATAACAAAACCAGGGGAAACAGAAGAAAGTATAGGATTTACGTAAGAGAAATGCGGATGCTGGAATGTCATTACTCAAACATGTAACAAATAGCATAATTTTTCATGAAGTCAAACGTGGAATCAGGAAAAAATCTGAGTAATCTTAGTACTAGAGTCTAAGAATGAAACATTAAAGAAACCCAAGTTTTCCTTAAGATGGAAAGGGTTCGAATTGCTGAGAAAGTGCAGAAAGAATTTGATTTAAGTGCTACTGAAACATGGGAATTGCAGATTCCACAAATTGTCAATAAACACATTCTTTACTTGCCAACTGGCTTCGAAATCATAATTTCCCCAGCCATTTATATAACAAAAAATAAAAGAGTACATGATAAAAGAAAAGGAACTATAAAGTTTACCGGAAAGGAGGGATCCTGAACGGCTATCGTCACATTCGAACCAAGAAGTAACTGGTGATATAGGGGGAAGAAAGAGACAACCATAAATCCTTATTTTGGTTAAAAAAAAAAATTAGGAAAAAGATAGAAGCAATCAGATGAACCTGAGAGTAGAAGAGATTCAAATAAAAATAAAATAAAAATAAAATAGGGAAAGAATATAGAAAAAAAGACCCTCAAAATAGTAGTGGCAGGCAGATTGATTACCTGAAGGCGAGTGATATCACACTGCGCTCCGTCCGATATGAAAACTTCTGTGTCTTTTACCAGCTCATTTTTGTAAAATACTTCAGCAATTGCCTTCCTTAATGCCTGTGATGAAGACACAGAAGTTAATCCAAGGGAAGACTGATAAAACGTTCAGCTTCATGTAAAATTTATATGAATTATTAGCAAAAAGAAAGAGGATAAAGTGCAAAAGAATCACTGTAAAATAGAAGAAGAATATCATATGAATAACTCGTATCAAATGGACAGACAATGGCAGATATCTTTCATTAATCCAAATGCACTAAACTTCAAGAAAGAGAGAAAAAGGTAAAATAATATCTAACAAAAAAGAAGTTCAATATTGGCATGAGAACATAAAAACTGAAACAAGTACTATGATACCTTGTTCCCTTGCTCAGGTCCATATCCCTTATAACCAATATCCGTTGAGAGGCCAAATGCATACTGCAAGGAACTATATATTCTTAGGCAGTTCGTATTTTTCATTTTCCACATATCAATGCTAGCATCCAATTATATAGACAGGACCTTTGACCACAGATTAGAGTCAACAACATCTTCTTGCTAAAAAAGAAGCAGGAGAAGCCATAACTGTTGTCTTTCATGAAAGGTTCTATTTGGTGGGTGTACAAGTATTTTCACCCCCATTGAAATGGTATAATCAGGCCTCTCAAATAAAATAACCACACCATTATAATAAGTATTGGAGTTTCCTAAAATTTTACCATTTTAAGTTTCAAATGTCATTTCCACTAGCAATCTTTTTCTCAGCATAGGTATTCATCAACACAAATGTATACTGTTTAGTGTCAAGCAAAACTTACGATTTAAAAATAAATAAATAAATAAATAAATGGAGCAAGAAAGAAAACTACTCTCTCAAGATAAATTATGCTAAATTTTCATCTAGATCAATTGGTTTCATGTATTCCTAATCATGCACCTCATATAAAGTCAATGTTCACCTCTTAGTTCAATAGAACAATCATATATGAACAAATTTCAAAACCCCTTTAAAACTACTCACATTGGCCATGTGTGATGCTATGATCTGTGGTATTGGTTTCGTCGTGTCACCAACCCCAAGGCTTATCAACTTTGCATTCGGGTACTTCTCAATGTGTTGAAGCTCGTGTCTTGAAATCTGATTTTAGTGCCATTGCAGTAGTAAGAATAAAAGGAGCTTAAACTAAGACACAAATTTGATAATCTAACAATACTTCTGGTATTCTTCTCTTAAGTAAATAGCACCAAGATAATGACATTGGAAAAGATTATAATAGGTAACTATCTCCACATGGAAAGAAAATTGTCAACTTGAGTTGGGAAACAAACACGAGAAACAAAAGCACCTCCGGAAACAAATATCCATTCCGCAATTTCTCCAAATTCACATTTCGAGGTACTTTTGTATGAAAGCCTGCCATGTTACAACAAAATCAATCATGATAGATTGACTTCTAAAACTGCTAACAGAAAACTAAACTTAAGAGAAAGACTGAATATGCATACCAACTTGTTCCTTTCGGGTCTTTAGACTGATTAATATGAAAAGACAGAAACAGATTAGAGTAAGTTAATGCAAACAATAAATTCTGTATCCAAGCAGGACAACATTAAGCATAGAAAGAACAAGCAGCGTTTTGTAATTATAAAACCACCCATCTTATTACCTGGCCTCAGCTATCATAGGTTGCAGTATAATCTCACCAGACATAAAACCACAAGTAGATAGCATGTCCATTTTAGGTTTATACTTGGTGCTTCAATGGAAATCTATTCTTAAGGTCCTTATTTATTTGTCATATGAATGGTGGATAACGCCAGAAATCCATTTCAAAGTACATACATTGTATAATAAACTACAAATTTTCCATAGTATATAATAAAGTACACATTTTTTTTTCACCAATAATAGGGTCAATAAATCAAGAGATGATTTCATTAATATATCATATGTGAACCATAATTGGTTCCATTCTAAATGTCAAGGGTGCAGGTTTTTCCTACAATAATTTCCACAGAAGAAAATACTAAATGAAAATGATCGCTTTCCACCATAATTTGCCATGCAATGTTTCATTATTAAAAAGTTGTTGTTGTACCACTTACATAATGCTTTACGCTTTTGTCTTACCCAAAAAGTTAACCTATTCGGTCTTGGTTCCTAACATGTATATAAACCACTTAACATTCTCATCCACTTTCCATGTGGGACAACACACACATGCCCTTTTCTCAACTATCTCCCCCTCATGTGTGTGTTCACTGACCTCCCCCTCGGACCAAAGTTTCTAGTAGCCGGTATACCCAAGCATCACACTCCAAACGGAAACCATGCGAGTCCACCAAATGCTCCACCATCCGCATTTGCACCAGCACCAACTGCGGGAACACCAACTCTCCACAAAAGGCAACGTGGGAAATGCAACCGAGTGTGATCACTTGGCCAATACGAACCATCAGCTCTGATACCACTTGTCGGGGAGACGCCACATGTAAAACTAGCCCACTGAAGCCCAACTTGACTCAAAAGGTTAACCTATTAGGTTTTGGGTCCTTCTATGTATATAAATCACTTCACATTCTCATTCACTTTCCATGTGGGACAACACACACATGCACATTTCTCAACAAAAATGATGTTTGGGCGAAAATGATCAGGTGTACTATTAAGAAACATATACTTTCCCCGTCAGTCTAAGGCATGTGTACAGATACAAACACACACATTTTCAGTCCATTGGATGAAATCATATGAAAATTGAATAAGCTTAGAGCTAAGACTATTGAATGCAAGATATTCAATCCAATTTAAATCTTGCTTACTTTCTTACACCCCACTAAGCTATTGTTAAAAGAAAAACCAGTAATAGATTGTTATTCAAATTTGGCAAGAATATTGATTCCATTTGACCATAAGGCTAGTAGTCATCAAGTCAATGGTTCATTATACCATAATGTGGACTGGAACAACACAAAAACATATGTTAGATTCTTGTTTTTAGATCCCACAAGGCAATTCTAAGAAATATTTGCTCCTAGTTTCCTTATGAGCAGAGAAATGCCAGTTTCTGATTACCCAGTAAAAAGTGAATTGCATTATCATCACGTCTTTCTTTTTTTTATTATTATTTATAATAAGAAACTGAAAAATTTTATTCCAATGGAAAAAATTACAAGAACAAGCGATGGACAGAGAGTCCACCATATTCAAGCTAACAAGCAACAACAAAGAAACAAGAAAAAAAGAAATTACAAGTACAACAAGATCCAGATCCAGATCAAGTTATCATCACGTCTTTCAACCGGCAACTATAACTTTTCTATCAAAAACAAGCATTTATAAACATATTTTAGGTACCAACTTACTCTAATATAATTCATTTAGGATATGCTTAATGGATACGCAGACTAAACATATTATAGGTACCAACTTACTCTAATATGGCAATATGCAATACTAAACCATTCAAACATTTTTTTTTTTTTTTTATTCCACACACACCCACTTAAGTCCTCAACAACTGCTTCATATATGTCCAAAGTGATGTTCAATGAAATTTTCCTAAGTATCTTCAACTTCAAAAGTCCATTCACACTTTCACTATCCTAGAAAAATTGAATGCATAAATTTTTAAGAAATTCATAGCAACTAATCCTGCAGACCACGTGTTTGAAAATTGATCAATAAGGACTCTTTCATAAAGTTTTGCATGGAGGTTTTGACAATTGGAATTAGAAAAACTAAAGCTAAGCTATCTTGACCAACATAAAGAGGATATATAAAAAGGCAAGCTGATGTCAACCACAAGCTGCAAGCAAAACAAAAAACTTAATTTAAATTATTTTCTTTCTTTTGAATGGACAGAAGAAAATTCATGCACGAAATGGTCTTTAGACATAAAACCACAAAGAAATAATAAGAGTCAAAACAACATAAAGAACAAATTGAGTCTGTGAAATATGGTTTTCTATTGCCAAATGGTTGAGAAAATTTAAAGTCAATCTGGCCATGAGTCTTCACTTTAAGCAAAAGCCAACAAATTTAAGTTCAACTTTTGCAACAGTGTTTTCGTCTCACATACACAACACAACTCATGCAAATGAACACACCCTAACAATATCTAATTCTGTTTTCCAAGTAATCTTTGCATTTGGGAGGAAAAAAATACAAAAATAAATAAATAAATAAACAAATCAATATATAAATAAACTACAATAAGTCAAAATACCATTAAATACCAGGAAGCCTCACGCCATTACTTCTTGAAAGTGATCTTCTTGAGGTGGAAATCATCCAAATTTAATCAATCAAAGGAGATATACTTACAAATGCCTATGTGGGTACTCATAATATTTAAGGCTCATTTAATTCGCTTATTCGAGTTTTTAATTTGAGTTGAGATGTGATTTTATATGAGAACTTTTTACTGTAATAAAAAAATTAGATATGATTATTTTTTAAAATTTTTTACTGTAATAAAACTCGAATTCTAAATTTAAATCGGTAAAATGAACGGAACCTTAACAAAGATAGGAGAAAAAAAAAAAAAAAAGGGACAGAACCTAAAAACAAATCACGTAAAGTTGGGAAAGTGAACCTCCAAAATTCAAACCTGAACCTTTCCAAAAGGGAAAACCACCAAAAAGCTCATATCGATTTAATCAAGTAAAGAGTCAAATCATGATTCTATTCTATTCTTCAATGAGGACAACACTTGCGATCTGCAAACAAAAGTTAAATCTACTTTGAGTGACATATGGCACACGCTACACTAGTGTCATAATATGGAGGGTTAGAGGTAAAAATTTAAACCGGATTAAACAGATCGGTCTGAGATTTGATATTGTTAGTTTGGTCTCGACCTAATTTAACTCTAGACCCGTCAATCTTTAGAGTCGGATTGGGACAACTATCATCCCTTTAAGGCATGCCAAACCTATAATTCTCATTCATGTCGTTGAGTCCAGATTGAACAATTCAAACTTTCACGTCTTTCTTTTAAGATTTTTCTAATTACATCCGATTAAAAAAATATATAAAATAAATAATTTTTTTAAACAAATGTGGTGGTTGAAAATAAAGCATTTTATGTAGTTTATTTCAGTGTCTATTAGAGGAAGGTTCCGTTCTTTTCACTGATTCGAATTTAGAATTTGAGTTTTACTACAGTAAAAAGTTTTCAGAAACAGTCATATTTAATTTTTTTATTACAGTAAAAAATTCTCACATAAAATCACATCTCAACTCAAATTATAAACTCAAATCAGCGAAGTGAACGGGCCTTAAGAACCTCTTTATATTTTTTTCTCATCATTTAGTTATTTGATATTTTTTTATCATATTTAATTATTTTGAATAAAGAAGTACAATTTTCTTTTTAGAAAATAAGTGAAAATATATCATAATATGGGTAAAAATACAGGGTGATTTATTTTGTGTAGCTATAATATGGTTAAAAAATTTAAGAAAATACCAAAAAAAATAAAAGATCGTGATGACAAAAAAATATTAATGGATCGAATGGAAAGAAGATTTTTAATATTGGTTCTCGCTGTGTACGAACTGACATGGACGGAAATTCGAAAAGAGTTTCATACTCTTTGAAGAGTAATTTCCAAACGGTCTAAAATTTTTTATCCAGTAACTATGACCGGTCCATATTTGGTACTATTCATCCTTCTTTTCTTTCAAATTCTCCGATTTCGCAGCTCAATGGAAAAGAAACGACGTATTGACGTGAATTTTATGAGATGTTTAGTACATGTATTCAGAATTATAATTTATGATTTTAATTTTTAAAATTTAAATTTTTTATAAGAGAAAAATACTGTAAAAAATTAAGAATTATAATTCAGAATAATGGATGAACCCTTAAAATAAATATTCTATTAATGTTTTTTTAAAGAGTATTACTAGAGATACCAATTCAAATTTTAACTTTTATGTACCAACTGCTGTGATACGTGAATTGTCATTTTTTTTATTGGTAAATGTAATTTTTTTTATTAATTGAGTGGTAATATTTGAAACACCCACTAATAAAAAAAAATAACAATTCACATGTCATATCAATTAGTATATAAGAATTAAAATTTAAATTGATGTCTGTAGCATTATTCGTTTTCAAATAACCACCTAAATACGAATGCCCAACTTTTGAATAACAATCCAAAAAAAGGATGAAGCTTGATTTCTTAAGTAACCTAAAGTTTGTTGTATTATTGTATTTGTTTAATTTATTCTCTTATCTAATGAGAAATGGTTACGTTTGGGTTTCATACCGGGAAATAGTAGGAAATAGACCAATATGAAAAGTTTAAAAAAGTATATAGGCCAACTTTTAGTTATAAAAATTAATAGGCCATAACTTGTCAAGTTATGGTTCATAACCAGATAAATTATGGATAAACTTGTCAAGTTATAGTTCATAGCCAGACAAGTTATGGACGAAAACAGTAATTTGGCATATTTATTAACTTATGTAAACTATTAGCCTATTAATTTTAATTCATCTCAAGTCTTGGCCTATTTTCCTCTTTCTCCCTTTCATATTTTACCATGCTTAACATTAGAAATCAAATTGCATGAAAGATATTTATGAAAAGCTTAACTAAAAATCTAGAAGCTATATAGATTTTTATATGTTAATAAATCACAGTTTTCCTGATATGTTTTAGTACTTTTATTAAGCGTCTCCAGACACTCAAACAATCTCAATTGGATGAGTAGACGATTTTATCCAAATTTTCAAAGGTGACTATGTTGCTACAATCTATTTTAGACTTTTTCTCCCAACTTGTTTGTACATTTTTCATTTATTTAAAACTATTGGCTTTTACAGTATGAAGTAAACTTATTAAAAGGTTGTGTATAATTTTGAATCACTCAAAATGTTTATCTCTGCAAAGCAGTATGAATTTTCAAATTTGACTATGTTGCTAGAATTGTTTTAGACTTTCCTTTCAAAAAAAAAAGGAATTGTTTCAGACTTTTTTCTTGGACCTATATTTATATTTTTAAATATTTTAAATATTTTTGACTTTGAATTTGAGAAAACTATTTATATATATATGAAATAGACGTCCTGTATAATTTTGAATCACTCAAAATATTTATGGACGTTTGGTTCATAGATTTAGAATCATAATTCAGAATTATTCTCATTTTACGTGTATTTTTTGTGAAAAAAAAAAACACTATTGAGAATCATGAATCATAATTCAGAATTAGGAACGAATACAGAAAACAAACGTCTATTAAATTTTTATAGGGAATTATGAATTTCCAAAATTGATTATGATGCTCGACAGACTCATTAAGATTCATGCAGAGTTTCAAATCACTCAAAAATCTTATGAGTCATTTTTCTAAATATCTCATGATTTTTCAAAACTTTTCAAAACATGTAGTGATATATAGAAAATTGTTCAAAGTGTTCTCCTTCGTTTACTTCCATCTATATTCCTAACGAATTTACCGGCGTGACATGCTCTCAAAGGATACAATGAAAAATATTAAGGACACATTGAAAATTACTTAATAAGTCAGAGGCATTAATGAAATTACTCTTTAAAAAAATAAAAAATAATTAATATTGATATGATATATTTCTCAATTATAATTAATAAAAGTTTAATTATAAACTCTAATTTCACTAAAAGTAACATGTTTTCGACCAAAAATTTTATTGAAAATAACTTTAATTTAAATCAAATGTGTAAAATCTTTAGTCTAAACTTAATTATTATGAAACTCAAATATAAAACACCCATTTGAAAATGTGCAATATTCAAAAAATGATAGCAACCCATCACCACACGATATTTTATAATCTCGAAAAACTATATTCAAGTTGTTGTTTATCCCAAATGAACCCACCCCGCGATAACAACCCAACAGGATGACAATGATGACGACCCACCCCGCAATAACAACAAAGACCCACTCCATGGCGACAAACAACATCTTGAATGCATTTGTGTGAGATTTATTTGGAATACTTTATTTGTCGGTGATGAGTTGATGTCCTTTATTAGATTTTGGTCATTTTCAGATAGGTGCGCATCTACGATTCGAATTTCACCGTATTTAAGTTTTAGAATAAGATTTTCACAAAAATTTTATTTTAATTAGAGTCAACTTTTATTTTGTGAGAGGCATGTTATGTTTTGGGTAATTAAAACTTAGGATTGTAGTTTTGTTAATTATATTGAGAAACACATTGTAATCTATAATACCCGTCTCATCAAATAACATATAGATACAAAAAAATTCACATGTAATAGACACTTGTCAAGATTAGAAAAGAAGAAAAGTTTAAAATTTTCTCGAAGTGGACACGTGTCAAGATTAAGAAAGAATAAAAGTTTAAATTTTCTTTTAAGTTGACACTTGTCAAGATTAGAAAAGAATAAAAGTTTAAATTGTCTTTTGTTAGACACTTGTCAAGTAGATGGACACTTAAAATTTCATCAATGACCAAGATTTAGCCAAAACACTTATGATTTAAGAGTAGATATTAGATATGAAATCAATGATTAAGATCTACCCACTTGTGTTTTGATCAAAGGGCTAGAATGTAAGATTGCATACTATAAATAGATGGTGGATTTGAGTTTATTCCATCCTTGATCAAGTGTCCATCTACTTGACAAGTGTCTAATAAAAAACAATTTGAACTTTTCTTCTTTCCTAATCTCAATAAGTGTCTACTTAGAAAAAAATTTGAACTTTTCTTCTTTCTTCATCTTGACAAGTGTCCACTTAGAAAAAAATTTAATTTTTTCTTTTTTTCTAATCTTGACACGTGTCCACTTAGAAGAAAATTTAAACTTTTATTCTTTCATAATCTTGACAAGTTTCCATTACATGTGTATTCTTTTGCATCTATATGTTATCTGATAAGGCAGGTATTACAATCTCCCCTCCTTATAAAAATTTCGTCCTCGAAATTTAATGATTATAATTTCTCCAAATGAACAACTGTGCTAGTAAATATGAGGGTTTAACTATTACTCAAAAGATAAATCCTAGGTTGACTGAGTTCTTGGTCTCATGACACGTCTACCCTACTATGTCTCTAGAAACGTATTGCTCTGATACCAACGTTAACGCCCATCCCGGGCCAATAGCTAAAAACTGCGCCAGCTCGAGAGAAACGTTAACTTTAAGCTTAACAATTCTTGAGCAGAATTCTTAATATTACATAATTCTTAATAGTACATCTATCATAATTAGAATCCTCGAACAAAATCTTAAGATTACAAATTTCATATCTTAAGATGTCTTGACTCGTCATGGGTCTTTGAACCGTTCTTGCTCAGTCAACTGGAACTTCTACTTTAGCACTTATTTGCATCACGAAAACTATATGAGCTCAAGCTTAGTAAGTAAACCATATAGTAATTTCCACTTTGAAAATACTTTTCTTTAACATTTAGGGCTATTTTTGTACAACATTCATCTTGTGTTATTAGAACCTCTTTCATATAGCCCATATCTTGGAATCTCTTTTTTCCTCAAGGATTTGGCCCTTTTATCATACTTTAATCAGTTCATAATAAACACAAGATTCATGTCATACTCTGAAAATACTTTCTAAATCTCAATCTCATGAAAGTATTCCAACAATAGCATATATAAATTGGAAACATTCATGAAAACCATACTACTGTTCAAGTGATATAGTGGAAGGTATACTTACATAGTATCTTACAACTTGCTTTCTGTGATAATTTGTCCTCAAAATTTAGAGAACCTTCATTCTTTCTTCTTCCTACATCCCCTTCTCTCTAACTTTCTCTCTCTAGCTCTTCCCCATATGAAGGATGGAATAAACTTTAAATCCACCACCTATTTATAGTATGCCATCTTACATTCTAGTCCTTAGATCAAAACACAAGTGGGTAGATCTCAACCATTGGATAATGTGTTTTGGCTAAATCTTAGCCATTGATAAAATTTCAAGTGTCCATCTACTTGACAAGTGTCTAACAGAAGAAATTTTGAATTTTTTTCTTTCATAATCTTGAAAAGTGTCAACTTAGAAGAAAATTTAAACTTTTCTTCTTTCCTAATCTTGACAAGTGTCCATTACATGTGAATTTTTCTGCATCTATATGTTATTTGATAAGGCGGATTTTACATAATCGTATTAATATATATATTTTTAATAATTATTTACATTTTGAGGATTCATTCCATAATACGTTTTATTTATTTATCAATTTTCAATGTGGCCCCTGATGTTTTTTTGTGTGCCGCCTGATAACATGCTATGTCAACAAATCTGTTAGGGATATAGATGAAAGTGGACAAAAAGGTCATTTTGAACAGTTTGAGGATGTTTTGAACAGTATTCGATGGCGCTTTAAAAAGGGGTCCATACTTCATGAGGCATTTATGGACACACACATTTCTCTGAAACTTTAGTAACCAATTAAATGTTTTAAAGTTTAGAAATCAAGGTTAACCATGCTAAGTAATGGTTCGAAAGGTCGTGTCATTACATTGTTGCTTTCTTTGGTGATTCTTTTGATGATCGTTCATCATTGGAGTCCGCGTTGGTGAGTATTTTCTTTAGTTTTTTCTTTAGTTTTTTCTTTGTATTTTGGTTTATAATAGTGATGGTTAACTCTGATTTAGTGGTATTTGTCTAGTTTTCTAGTGTTAGGTGTTATGTTCTATCCGCTAGTTTTGAGATTAGCAGTGTTTTAAATTATCTTTGTGATGTGGCTTTCGGTCAATTTTTTCATCAATTGTATAAGTTTTATTAAAGAGTCATGTGTGTACTCAATTGTTGGTATACCTATTTAGGTGTTTGTTTTTGAAACATGGTATACGTCTATTCCCTTGTAGCATTCTATTTTAGTTTATTGGTGGAACCGATTGTTTACGTAGATCATAATTTTTCAATAATTTGAGAAGTATGGGTCATTATTATCAAATTAATGCATACAACAAAATAAAAATAAGTACCTTTGGTAAGTCAACATTCATAGTCTTAAACTACTCAAATACCCTTGAAAAAACTAAAAAATTCTAAAATAAAAAAAGATAGAAAAAGGGGCAAAATAAGAAAACAAAAGAAAGAAAAAAAAGAAAGAAAAAACCCAAACCATTTCCTCCTCCCAAACTCAAATCCTCATCACAAGATTCCAATACCAAAATATAGAGATGCTGCTTAGTTGATGTATAATATATGGCAGTATTATATGTATAACAGTCCGCTTAATACATCTTATACATAAAAAATTAAAAAAGAAACGTTTAAGTTCTTAAAACAAAATTGTTGGTAGTGTTCGAAATAAATGGATGAATTTTAACTATTGATATTCTGCTATAAATAAAGCTATTGGGATGCAGAAAAGCTAAAAATCTCATATTCCAAAGAGAAAGTTACTACCAAAATATTAATTTGTTGCCTTTTTATTAGTATTATCATAAATGATCATAGTTAATAGATATAATTAATTAGCATTATTCATTATTTGGGGCCTTCCATTTTTAGGGGCCTTAAGCCATTGCCTAAATGGGCTTAAGGAAGAGCCGGCACTGAATTTGCAAAAGAAATGTTGACTTATATTTGCTAGATCGGTTTATATAGTCCGTCGATGAGAAATTCAGTTAAACAATGGTCTTGAATATGTCTTGTTAAGAAAATTTTAAGTATTTGGGTATTTTAAGGTTAAAATTGAGTGTTCGACAGATAATGTACATGAATTTGTGTATTAAATGTAATAAAAAAATGATAGTGTATTTTCTGAATAAAGCTAAAATGTCAGGTATAAAAAGATAAACAACCATTGAAATTTAAGAAAAACGAGTGTATACTTTTCGAATAAACATAAAATACATGTACCAAAGATAAATAATACTTTTACAAAATTATGACGCGCTCCTCCATTTCTTTCCATTTCCAATATTCTGCCTTGTTCGTTTACAAGCAGTACTAGCCAAGCCGCAAAGGCAAGCAACTTTGAAAATGGCGGACGTCGACGAGGGTTCACCTTCCGCCGACGCCAAAACCCTAGTTTCCTTCTACTCCGGTTACCTCAGGAACCGCGCTCTCGCTTTCATTTCCTCTCTGGATTCCAATTTTCTCGGGAAAATCTCCAACCTCTGCCACCAAGCCGCTCCCGCCAGATCAAGGAGACGGAGGCGGCCACGCCTTCCTCTTCCCTTGCCTTCCAACGAATCGTCTTTGTAAGCTCTTTTCCCCTCCTTTCCTTTCTCTTTTTGACTTGTTTGGTTGCCGAGAAAATCTGGCACTTAAAAAACGAAAATTACATAGTCGGTTGGAGTTCCTGCTCTTGCATTAAGATTGAACTGCTTCTTAATTGAGATCATAAGCATTTTTTTTTTCAGTTTCTCGTTTTAATCCTTAGAAATTATTCATTGTCATGTAGAATGGTCGGTAATTTCCGATTTCCCTGTTGATTATCTCGTAAGCTTCGTTTGATTCCGGTGTGATCAAAGTTGTCAAGTTTTAGCTACTTTAGGAGCTCTCAATTGTGCATTTTTTACTTTTTAGGCTTTTTTTTGCTTAAAGTTTAAAAAATATCTTGAGTTCAGTGCAATCTCGTTTCGTTAGAATTTTTAGGTCCGATGAAATTGATATACTAGTTTCTCTCCGCAAATTTTCGACTTAATTGGGAAGTCTGATTGCTTATTGGATCCTGTAACTCTAGACAGAGATTATGCGAGTGTCCGAATGGTTTTTAAAATATTATGGAGCAACAACATTGTTAGTTAAGGCCTAGTACAACTGAGTTTGGTTTTGCGGGAAATCGGAATGACCTTAGGAATGGAATTGTTAGGTTGGATTATGACATGAATCAATTTATGCTTAATATTACATTCGAATATGGCACTAATTTTTTTTCTTACCAGTGTTATTATGATTTTAAGATTCGTAGTATGCAATATTGTTTTTGTATCATGTTTTGATTGAACTTTCTAGCAAAAAAAAAAACACAGTTCTGATTGAAATAAATGCAACTTATACCTTACCTACCTGGGTATATGTGAAATATTAAGCTTGGCATTCCACTTAAACATGCTAATTTTCGAATGGATAAGGTATTAATTAATATGTTAAATGTTTATTTTCTTGGGGGGCGTGGCGTATTTTTTGATAATGCAATTCCATTATTTAGTTTAGTATTCTCGATTGATCTGATTCGAAAGTTTTGACCAAATAATAGAAGTTTCCTTCTCTTCATCTTTGGAATAATTTCCCTTTCTTCATCTTATTGGTATTCTCATTCTGATTCCATTCTTACTCCAACTCTACTACCGCAATCAAATGCCACAACCAGATCTTAATTCCTCAGCTGGAAAAGAAAAAGGCTGTTTATATATTTATCTTCCCAAACGGCAATATTTACTAGCTCTTACAGACATAAACTTTGTAGAGGCCAAAATATGAACTTGTACCAAGGAAAAGGTACATGTAGATCCTTTGATACATAAGTGCATGAGCTGCGGACTTACATATTTGTAACCATACCATTCTCATTTTTTTTTTGGTTAAATTCATATTCACTGATTTTCATTATTCTACAGCAATATGGATTTGTTCGATGACTTCTGTCATCTAATTCGATATTTTGTTGGCAGTAGATTCCATCATCAAATATTTGTTTTCACATGCTTTTTTGAACCTTAAATGATATCTCTGAAGAACTAATTCGTTTTTACATGCAGAGAGAAATATAGGCTTTGTTGAACCTTAAATGATATCTCCTAAGAATTAATTCATTTCTATGTGCAGAGAGAAAATAGAGGCATCTAGAGTTATTGACGTTTTGGAGGATATCTTGGAACAAATCTATTCAGATTTACATAGCGTTCAGAAGAACTTGCAGTTTTGGCAGTCTAGAGCTGAGGTTAGTGAGTTAGAAAAAATTCTACCTTTTGGTTTAATAACTAAAGAAAGAAGCTTTCAATGAAAACTGTTTCTTTCGTTATGTTAAAAATGCATTGATGAGTTCCAAAACATATTGTTAAATTGATATTTTGTTGTCTGTATAATCCATATAATTGTAATGTGTATAATATCTAATCTCAGGGAACAAATGCTCAAAAGGTGTATTTCATGTTGTTTGAGAGAGGGCCACGGGCTTTCTTTGATGGAACAATTCAATTCATACGTGAATTTGTTACTGAAGGTTCTTGCGCACATCATTTAATACTTTCAACATCTGCTCACATATCTGAAAGGATAGCTATTTTGAGTAACTTACGATGTTCTCTTGCCGCATTTTTGGCTGAGGTTTGATTAATCTTGCTCTTTATTGATTTTTCCCAGTTAGAACATTGATGGTTTGCCATGCTACCAGTCCATTACTTAATTATGTAATTCTCCTTGATTTCCATGTGAAAGGCATATTGCTGTTCAGTAGGAAAGATATCCCAACCGTTAGGTTTTATACATTTGATATATGTGAACACATTATAAAATCATCGATCTAGAGGATGCATGAATCAATCAAACATTGCCGTAGAAGTTCTGTATTTGATGCATTTAGGTATTTTCATAAATTTGTACGCGCGTTTAGATACTTATATATAGAATGTTATTTAGCCTGAGTGAGATGTAATGTAGGCATCTTTAGTGTTGGTTAGCATTTATACGTTGTGTGCAAGGTGATTCAATGGGAGGTCAATTTTATCCGGGTGCGTATTAATCAAGGGTATGTATTGGGCTTGCATACGTGAAATAAAAGGTAACACATTGGTTTGACAGTAGTTTGTATTTTGGTCCTCTAAATGTGATATCAGAAGCTTGAATTATAAGTTTAGTAAAATTTAGGACAATTGATAAAAGTCGTAGGGCTGAGCGGTTAAAGGTCACATTTACTCATATGGTAATTTTTCAATTTAGCAAAGATTTCAATCAGAGGGACTAACATCACATTTAAGAGTTCTGTATAGTTTTATGAAGTTAATTAGAATTATGAAGCTATATTTCAATCCTAAATGTGTTGGCGGCTATAAAAATTCATAATTAATTTTCTGTATTTGGACACGTGCACCTAGAACTTTCAATTTTGGAAAATAGGACCCTGAATTTAAAAATTTGTTCCAATGTGGCCCAATAGCTAATAGATGTCAATTAATGGATGGAAGTTGCCAAAGATTTTTTACACAAATGAACTCCAAACTTTTTGTTGGTTGTAAGTTGGACTTGAACTTTTTAATTTTGGTATTTCAAACTCTAATTTTTGTTCTTTAATGACATCTATTATTAATTTGATTCCATTGCCAGGGATTGTATAGTTTAGGGTCTCAAATGCCAAAACTAAAAGTTTGGGTGCAACATGCGAATGACAATAAGTTTAGGGAGTATGAGTGCAATTTGCCCAAAAATATATGTATTTGTATGGATACTCATAAATGCACCTGCGCACATAACATTATCTTCTAGAGAGAAACAAATTGCCACTCGGCTCTATTTGACATGTTTCTTTGTTGAGCTATCTGTCAGCCTTTCAATTTTTGTTAAAAAGTTTGCTTAACTTTGACATTTTATGTATAATGATGATTGTCATAGGTTTATGCTGAAGTTGATCGATTGGGGGAGGAGTTAATGAATGATCCAAACAATGCGTTGTGTTCATTATTGGTTGCAGTTAATGCCTCATTTTCCAAGTTAGAGGTTTCAATTGCCAATTTGTATACAATGGACGAGGTACGCATGTAGACCAGGTAGCTATATGAAAATAATACCTACTCTTTTATGAATATAATCCTTGTGGTGGTGACTTTACCGTTCTCTGATAAGAGCTCCCAGGGGATGCTGGAAATACGTCATTCCACTTTTCATTTCTTTTTTGTACATTTATCATGCAGATCGATTCATCGATTAATGCAAGTCCACTAACGTTTGAGAAACTGCCAGAAGTAAATCAAGATGGATCTCAATGGGCGGATTGTGAAATGAATAACGTCATAGACGTGGTTTATCAAAATCTTAACAAATTGGAGTCTTACATATCTATTCTTGTAAGACCCTCTACCATACCTATTTCATCCTTGATTCTTGTAACATTTGTTGTTTGTATATGAAATTAAAATCTGTAGTCTGTACTAATTCAACATTTTCTATTTGATTCTCTCTCTCTGCCCTCTCTCTCCCTTTTTATTTTAATAATTCCATTATAACATGTGTACGTGGTCTCTCTGTCATGTGAACATCCTATTGACGGTTTTCTAGATCTGCTTGTGAATTTATTGAAGAAGAGTGCTCATGTTGTATAAAATTGCAGTAATTTTTCTGATAAGGTAGTAACAACGGGGAACTGGCAGCTGGCCGTCTGTTAGTATATTGGTTTGAGAGTTTCCTTATTATGCTAGTGTTAGACTTGTATTTGGATGTTAAAAACCCTGTGATCCAAGTGTCCTTTGATTATATCAATACAGACTTGCGGATGCGCATATTTGCGCTTTCATCAATCTGATCGGATGGTTTACGTGTTTTGGGGTGTTGTATTGGGATTTCTCAAATTTGTTTATATTCATCAACTCTAGGCATGGAAGACTATTTTAAGTTTGAAAAGTCATCTTATTTATTTCCTTATGCTGATTGGTTTCTTATTTCCATTGGACTGTCTATAACATGTATAGGATCAGCCCTTTTATTAATGTGTGACTTTTGGGTTAGGTCGTCAAACATCGGAAACCAAGAAAAGTAACCCGATACTGGATTCATTACACATGTGGTGCTGTGGGTCTCTCAGTTTGTTCTATGTGGCTCCTGAAACATAGTAGCCTGATGGGAAGTCCTGACATTAACAATTGGATTCATGAAGCAAGGGACTCTACAGTCAGCTTTCTTAGGGACCACGTAGAGCAACCGGTATGGTCTATCACTTGTAATATCTTGCTTTTCTGAAACTCTTGTTATTATATTTTGTTCCGAGACATACTAGGAGGCCCATGGCTTGCTTTCTTGTCAGTAATTTTGCCCGGTAATTGAAGAATTAGTTGGAATAATTTTAGTAGAAATTTATAGACGTTGCTTATTTGACCTAACTGTATAAATATTGCTGTAAAAATAATACCCGATAAAATATCATTGACAATGAGTAAATTGATGCCACCTTCCACTATGATGGATCTATATACATATATGTATGTGTGTTAAAGAAACATGGAGAGTACCTCAAAAAAAAAAAAAAAAAAAAAGGGAAAAGTAACAGAACAGTGCCGTGCTTAAACTCAATTTGGAAACGTACTATCAAGGAGCTTTACTGTCAACGAGCTATCTATGATAACTCTGGTGACTCTTCAACACATAAATGTTTTGTACACGTTTCTCTCTTATTCTAATATCTGAAAACAATGGATGAAGTTTTTAATGTACGCGTAGTTGTAATTGATCGAGTCTGTCTTAAGTTGATATCCCTTGTTTTGCTGAATTAAGAAAATGTCCTCCTAAGAAAAATATTAACTTTCGTAATTGATTGAGTGTTGATAAATTACTGATTGATCTTCTTAAATCATCGATTAGTTAATTATTAATTTACCAACGTATGTCTTATGTATCAATTTCGTTTTTTTTTTTTTTTTTTTTTTTTTTTTTTTTAAAAAAAAAAAATTTAAAAAAAAAAAATTTAAAAAAAAAAAACTTCATTAATAAATCAAGAACTTTACAAATGAAGTTTTTGGACGGATGAGGAATCCATCCAAGGGAAAAAAAAAAGCAAATACAAGAACAAAACAAAAAAAAATTTAAAATGAGGAAAAAACAGCCAAAAACTATTGATAAGAGTAAATTTCCAATTGCGTAAATTATTGATTCTTAAAGTTTTTAAAGACCATACTTTTTAAAAAGATATTAACAAATCTTGGGATATATTTTAAACGTATGTTTTAAAAGAATTGCACATATTTGAAAGTAGGGAAATCAACTTATTACTCTTATCATTCTTGCTTCTGTTTCATGCCCTTTTTGTGAACATCTGAGGATTAATCTGACTCCTTTTTTCCAGCTTCTGTCCATTAGAGATGAACTCTTCGAGACATTCAGAAAGAGACACAAAGGAATGATGGATCTTGAAGAAGTGCAGTTAACTTCTAACTCTTTACACAGGTTATTTTAATCTTCCACCTTTTTTTCTGTGCATTAAAATTGTCGGAATACAAATGATATTGTCCAGTTTCGTATATTATCTGTCTGTGTATCATACTTATTTCTTTGATTATTTTTGTTTGTAGCATTGTTTATATCATGTGTTCTTTTTAATAGGAAACATGCTTCCATTGATGATAAATCAATTGCAAAGGAAAAGATATTGTGCTGATGATATGGTTTTGTAAGCATCAATGGAGAACTTATGAAGCTTTGTGGGTTTTCAATGCTTTTACAATTACACGCTTAAATTATTCATTCATTCATTTGTACAAGGAACGCTGTTTTAATGGCTCTATGCACTTGTATTGACAACTAACTGGAAAAACAGACATCGTTCCTTCTTTGCTGCCATAGTATCTCGTTCAATAATTCTAGCATAAGCTTTTCATACACACATACATATTAACCATATATGGTCGATCGCATTGCACACCATGAGAGTAGCTTTCTAAGAATTCTGGTATTTTTATCAAATCATGATTGTTGGGTAAAAGTTGTTCATTTTAATTTGTATTGTGCTTATCTCATTGCTCTGCAGGATGTTATTGGCTTTTACTGAGCAGATGAAGGGTCAAAAGTTGCCAGAGAATGCATCAGATCAGAAAATGCTTGAAGTAGTTATGTCCAGGTGGGTCTTCGAGTGCTCCTTAAAAAAATGGCGTGATTTGTTTCTTTTGTTAATGTTCTGAATTTCATTACCGTAGGATATGGTTTATAGTAAAATCCAAAACTTCTAATTGAAAGGTTTTGTTGCTTCCTATGCACAGATATGAAAAGGAACTTATGCATCCCATTCAGAACCTTCTTGGTGGAGAACTTGCCCGTGCTTTGCTCATCCAGGTAAAATATGCTATCGATGTTATATGATCTTTATTCTTCTTCTTCTTCTAACTTCCTTTTTTTTTTTTTTTAATAAATAAGGAACAATGAACTTCAATGACTACCAAAAAAGTACACATGACGAGGACAATATCTCCTCTTAAGTCTTAACTCGAAAACAAATCAATGCTACCATCAGGGTCCAAAAAACATAGACCCCAAAACATTCTTAGGTTTAGAAACTACCAAGCCTTACAAGATCAGATCCCATCTCCTTAGCGAATCAGATAAGGAAAAGTTATTGAAGTTCTTAGTTTGAGAAAAAACTGACAAAGATACCCAATGTTTAATTAATTCTTTCCCACACATACCCATGCATGGTTCTACTGTTACAAGAAATACCTCTACGTTTTATTCTTTGGTAATGGATTATATCTACATTATATTATTTTGTTGTATCTTTACTTTATTATTTTGGCATTACAGGTTCAGAAGCTAAAGCTGGACATTGAGACGTGAGTTTCACAAACTGTATTTTGGTGGATAATCAATATTGTGAATGCAGAATCTCTTCTCTTCTTTTAGTTGCTCAAGATGTTTTTATAAGCAGGGCAATGCTTGAACTCAACCAGATTCTCAGGGCGAATGAGATAAACTTTGCTATTTTAGCTGCGTTACCCGCATTTTTTCTGTCCTTTGGTCTGCTTATGTTAGTGCGTGCATGGTTTAAGCAGGTAGATTCGTTAGAACTTATCAAAGTATCTTATCTTTAATGACTCGATATGCTGTTGAATTTGATTAATGGAGCTCCAAATTGTTCTGACTACCACAATCTAACTCCAAGTTCTGAGTGCCCATAGTAATATGTACTTCATTAGCTTTATAACAATGTTCTTGTTTCCCTGTATTTGGTTCCTCGTCTGAATTTTTTTATTTTTTATTATTATTATTATTATTATTTACAAACTTTGCTATTATTATTATTATTATTTTTACAATTTTTATTTACTGTTGCCATTTCGAGTCCCAACTGCTTTGTTCAGACCACACTTAATCCCTTGAATGCATTCCACAATTTCGTTATTGGTTCTGGCTGTTTTTAATTTCTGGATCCATGTAAAACAACGTGGTACCTTGCCAAAATGTTGCCATCAGTGTGCTTTTTAACAAAATAAAAATATTGTTATTATTTGAACTTACAATCTTTTTCTCCCTGGTAAAAGGAATGTTCGCATTTCAGTTTATGCTCTCTTTGATACCCAACATATTGCTCGTATAATTTTCTGTATGATTTGCTTGTCTATATCTCATCATGCAAATCAGGATACTAGAGCGGAAGGAAGGGGAAGAATTTCTCGCATCCAGAGAAGGTTACTTGTTGTGGAGGTTGAGAAAAGGATCATGCTGTATCAAACTTTTCTTGACAAAGGGCTGGTGAGAACATACATAAGATTCAATATATGCTTTTATTCTAATTAACAAATACAAAATCTATCGTTGTGTTGATTGGTAGTCTTGATTCCTTTCCCCGCTTTTTTGTCTTTTTTTTTTTCTCTAACCACTGATTGTATGTTAACACAACAAAGTAAGATGGTTTGCTGTAGCAACATATGTATACGCGCACGCGCGCATCTTTCTTCTGTTATAGTAACTAGGTAACAACTGTGCTGCTCCTGTCATGATGTTACATTTTTGTTTCTGACCTATCCTATTGCTTGGTTTTGGATCCCAAGAAACAAAATTATGTCTTTTTTTTTTCTGATAAGAAAATAAATTTCCAGATGTAAGAAAATAGCATATAACACATGAATCATTCTTTTACAGGAAAATGATGCGCAGTGCATGTGTGGTTTGCTGTTGTATAGTCTCGATCGTCTATACGGTGCTGTGGAGAGGCATGCAAAAGCAACTGGGGAATGGCAATGGTTAGTTTCTGTTAAATTCTATTCATATATTTCTATAGATTACTTTGTTCATTGCCTTACACACAAACACACACCACTTCACCGAAAGAGGGAGAGAAATCTTTATACAAGTGGAAGGAAAAAGGAGAAAAAAAATGTGAATTTGTACAGATGACCAATTGTTACCGTTTAAAACAGCCTAAAGGAGGACATTCTTGAGTTGGCAAAGCCTGGCCTTGAGACTGGGTATAAGCTCACTGTGACATTGCGCATGGGAAGGATGTACGAGTGCTTGCTTCCGTCACTGAAGCGTCAATAGCATTTATCATTCGATTTTCACTTGTTCACCACCTCTCGGCTCTCGGAGTTCCAGGGTTACAATTTTGTAGGGACCCTACGATATATATATATATATATATATATATATATATTTTTACGTCCATCATAATCATGGCCAGCAACGATTTTTTTTTTTTTGTCTCAGAGCTTGGCTTAGTAAACTTGTAATTGAAATTTGTAATTGCAACCAATTGATGGGGTATCAAAGGTATACGTCAGTGTTGCAGCTTTTTCCTGGTGTAATAACACTGAGGAAATTCCATTATCATCTTATAGGGTGAATTAGAGGAATACCGCTCTTGAGAGTTGAAAGTCAAAGATATCATTTTTTTAGGGGAATTTTGTCTACCACTTGCCAAAATTTGGCGCACTTGTTCTTACTATATTCCCTTCGGGCTCACTTGAGATGTAGTTTTAGTACTATTTAAGTTTTCTTACTATTAAGTTTGTGTTGAGCTTTATAATGGTGTATTCATTTGAATTAAACCAATTTGGTTGGAATGTGCTTTAAGATTAGCCCGTTTAGTTCGTTGATTTAAGTTTTTAATTCGAGTTAAGATGTAATTTTATGTGAGTTTAAGTTCTTAATTTGAGTTGAGATGTAATTTTATGTGAGTTTTTTACTGTAGTAAAAAAGTTAGATGTGATTGTTTCTGAAAGTTTTTTATTGTAATAAAACTCGAATTCTAAATTCGAATCGGTAAAATAAACGGAGCCTAAAATAACAATACATCCTCTTTATGCGTAATAAGAAAACGATATGATTCTCCTACTATATATGCCCTATAGTTGATCTTTATTTAATGAATGTTAAAATGTCATATGTCAAAATGTTATTATGAATAGGTACACATTGTTACGGGTGAATAGTATATGTGGATATACATGCATATATATATATATATATGTATATACATACGTGTAATTGTTTGAAATAAAGTTGATTTCCTTGGGCAGAGGAAATAACTAGGACTGCAAGACAGGCCCAAAAAAGGAATAGCCTTATGGCACTAGACCATTAGGTCCATAAGTCCATTACATTACGAGAGATCGATGAAAACAATAATAATAATAACGCTTTAGAACAACCCAATGTCATAAGAATGGGTATAATTCCTTTGATATTGACCAGCCTTATTCTGGTTGAAAATACTGAAATTCCTAAGGCCTATACTACCATCAGTGCAATTAGATAAACGTATGTGCCATAAAGATAGAGATAAATGCTCAGAACTATGCCTTCTTGAGGCATTGCATCTTAATTCTATCAGTAACAATGGACGAGCCAAGAAAGTGTAGTAAAAAATAAAAACACACACACACATCAGTTAATGGAGGGGCAATTATTATTATTCCATAAAAGGCTAACGTAGTAGAAGTGTGCGGGTACAAATTTTGCAATGAGAAATCAAAACTAGTCACCAGTCACCAATACCAGACTTTATACCAAAACCAGTCTCTCATGTACCAACTCCAACAGAGATTTCATAGGAACTAGCTTATACCAATATATCCATCCAATGACCAACTAAAAAAAAAAAAAAAAAAAAAAAAAAAAAAAAAAAAAAGAAAAAAAAAGAAAAGAAAAGAAAGAAGTTCAAGAACATTATCAATCAATCACAATGTGTGATCAATGACAACCAAGGATGTTGATCATCACCACGAACACCGGCAGCAGCAGCAGCGTGGTAACCGACGGCATGATCATGTGCAGGGGAGAAGCATGGTTGGTGAGGCCCGGCGCATGGCTCGACGGAGGAGTGTTGGGCTCATAGCCATCATCATCACCACCATCACCGTCTTGTGGTGGCGGAGATGGGGAGTTGTTAGGAGGAGTAGCAGGTGATCTGCCTCTGCGGGTGTCGTTTGCAGCCAGGACATGGGCCTCCAGTTTCAGGCCCATTGAGCAGTGGCCCTGTCGTCCGCATATGAAGTACCTGGGCCCTTCTTGTGTCAGTGGGATCACCGTCTCTCCGTCGTTGTATGTTCTGATCGGATCTGATATGTCACACGATTTGTAGTCCTCTTCCTCCACTTCGAGAACATCGTGGACTGGCGTGTACGAGAACACTGCTCCATCCATATAACCGTTTTAACTAACTAACCATGTCAACCACAAAGCGAAGGGAAAATGGAAAATCGATTTTCCGACCCACGAGCACCAAAAAGAAAGAGATGATTGATTTCAAAGAAAATTTTTCGAGTTCATTCAGTTACTGATTCTTTTTTGGTCACAAGTTTCGCTGAAAATTAAAGAAAATCCGTAATCTATTTTCTTCCTCTCTACTACAAATTTTCTCCTTAACCAAACATTGCATGACCTTACAAAATAAACGAAGATTAAAATAGTAGATAAAACAGATTCAAAAATAATAAAAATCAAACGCAAAGTGTATACACTAACCAATTATCATGACTTAAACAGAACAGAGGAAGAAAAATCAGCTAGATCTATATGAATCGAAGCTAAAAATTCAAAGGCGAGGTACATATTCAGTAATTAAGCATTGGCGAAATTCAGAACAATATATATATATATATATATATCAAGTTCATCGCAAATTAAGTAACTAGATATGTGTGTGTATACAAAAATAAATATATGTATGATTATGAATTAGGTACCTAGATAGTCACCGACATGAAAGGTAGTTTGTGAAGCCCAAGCTTGGATGTTTGAAGTGAGATCCCAACCGGAAACGCCACCAACAGTGTGGTTCGCAGCGGAGACACCACGGAGCAAGATCGACGCCATTATTACGATCAAGATCGACGCCTTCGCTGTCCACTGCGGTCTCGATCCTTCCATTCTTGAATTCTATCATTTTCAAAATCAAATCTCCTTCTCAATTCTAGTTTAACTTAGAACACGATCGATAGAAGCACATTAAACACCTAAAAAGAAATATAATATATAGCTATATATCAGATTACAGATAATTATATCTTATACGCATGCATAATGTTTTCTGTCACTTTCTCGAGAAAAATGTGATCGAGCACCAGTAAATTACCGCAAAAGGAACTTCCAAAAGAAGTTGATCTGCGATGGAGTAATACTCTGGTACTGAAACGGAGAAAAGGAGCAGACGAGCAAATCGTCTCTTCTGCAAATTCACCACAATGCGATCGAAGAAAATCGTTATTAAATCTATATCAAAACTGAAGAAGAAGAAGAAGAAGAAGAAGGAGAAGAAGAAGAAAGAAGAATCGATTGGATAGAAAGAATTACTAGAAGCAGCAGAGAATGGAAGAAGAACAAGAAGACAATCGCTCTTTCCCGCCTTTTGTACAAAGTATATATAGCTCGGAACAGTGGCAGAGCCACATTGGGCCTAGGGGCGCCCCAGGCCCAAGTGGCTCCATTACAATCTTTATCCCAACATTTTTTTTTTTACAGTTTTTTCCTACTCTTTTTCCCGTGAAATTTTCAATTTACAAATATTTGTATTACAATTTTGAATTAATCTCATAAATGACCCTTAAAATTTACTCTCAATTTTATTTTGTCAATCGGTTAAAATTAAAAGAATAAAGTTGGAAACTTCTAAAATTCATAGACTAACTAGGTTATCTAATTAGTAATTATTAGGTCTATTTATTTTTGGAATGGAATTGCCTGATACTGTTTACGCTAAACCCATTTTTTAATTACAAGCTAGTTTATCTAATTATCAGTATTTTTTATTTTTTTATTTATTTTTTGGCATGGATTTGCCTCCATTTTTTTAATGGAGAAATTTTAGTTACTAATTAAATTGATATAAGACCATTAAGGGCCAATTTGGTATTGCTGTGTTGTTGAAAACTTCTGTTGTTGTTATGTTGTTAGTCAGAAATTACCATGACCAGAAACATGTAAGTGTTTGATAAATTTTTTTCAAAGTTGTTGTAAATACCAGAAACATAAATTTAAGTGTTTGGTAAACTATATTAAAATTATTGTGAAGATATATAATGACTAAAATAGACATACTTTAACACACATAATTATAATTAAATTTATTTCTATTTTTATAGTCAATATTCGTAACATTTATACAACAAAATACTAAAATAAATATAATTTCCATTTTATTAGTTAAAATATCTCTAAAAACAAATTGGTTTATTCAAAGAGATTAATTAATACATCTATAAAAAAATTAAATAACGTAAAGAATTGAAAGTAAATTATTTTTTAAACGTGCAACATTGTAATAAAAATATATTCTTTAATTTTATTTGGAAGAAATGAAATGAGTTGATTGAGAATTAAGTTATATTATTAGGGTCATTTCAGTAAATTTGGACAATGACAGCAGAAGCTGTTGTGGAAAAGCAACTCCTGTTGTGGGTGGGGGCAACAGATTTTAAAAGCTGTTGGACAAAAATAGATTTTGCCAAATACCCTAATTTACTGTAATTTTTTAAAAAAAAATTAAAAGTAGCCTCTAAAAGATTGAATTTATTTTTTAATTTAAATGAGTAAAAAGAAAGAGGCCTAAATTACCATTCCTGTATTTCCCAAAAAAATAAAAATAAAAATAAAAACAAAACACATTTTCTATTTCCGTTTTTGTTTTCTTTATAAAAAAAAACATGTGTATTTACGAATGCTAAATAAAATACACAAAAGGTTAACAAAGATATTCATCAAATAAATAAATAAATAAATAGTTTAACATAGCTACGGGTTAAATGAAAATTCGAGGAGAATAGATGCGTCAATATTAAGCACCGCGGCTTCTCAAAAAAAAAAAAAAAAAAAAAAGCACCGCGACGACACTCTCATACTCTCATTCTTTTTCCTTCGCCATTCTTTGCTTTCCATCTCCCTCTCCTTTGTTTTGAACTCTCTCTCTCTCTGCCTCTCCTTTGTTTTGAACTCTCTCTCTCTCTGCCTCGCTCGCTCGCTCTGGGTATTTCTCTTGCTCTAAGACTCCCTTTCCCCTTCCTCTTTTGTTAATTATTATTATTATTTCGCCCTAGCAGTGGAAAATTTGATCTTAATAATGTCGGTTTTTTTTTTTTTTTTTTTTTTTTTTTTTTTTTTTTTTTTTTTTTTTTTTTTTTGTGTCTTTGTTTTCAGAGCTTTGGCGGTAACAAACAATGGCGACCTTTGGCACCACTTCTACTGGGAATCCCAATCCCAATAATTCGTTTGAGGTATCTAATTTCTGATTTCTCATTTTCTCCATATCCATAGTTACACAAATTGTTGTTGTTGGTTTATTTATTTATTTATTTAATATGAGGGAGCTGACACATTCTTATTGCTTTTGGTTTGAAAGTTTATTTTTCAGCTCTAGGGTATTTCTGAAATCGAGTTTTTTTTATGTACTGTTTTTTTTTTTTTTTTTTGGTGTTTTGATTCTCTAGTTTCTTTGCATTTAACCTGATTTCTGGAGTTTGAGAGTCTTAATCCAATTTTTTTTATTCAATATTTTTTTCTTTGATTAGTTAACTTAATCCAATTTTGAATACTTTGTCTAGGTGACTCAAGCTCCTAGTGATTCTGTTTCTAGCCTTTGTTTTAGTCCGAAGGCCAATCATCTCGTCGCGACTTCGTGGGACAATCAGGTTTATTCCAAATTTGTCCTACTCTGTTGTTATGTTCTTAAGCATAAATTATGCATTTGCTTGGTTAATCTCCGCACTAACACAATTGGTTTTGAATCATGTGGCTTGGTTTTTTCTTTTGGTATTGTTCAAACTGGTTTTTTCTTTTTAGGTAAGATGTTGGGAGATTATGCGGAATGGGAATGCCTTAGGCAGTACACCCAAAGCTTCAATATCTCATGAGCAGCCGGTATATATTTATATTCCTGAAATTTAACTATTCTTTTTTCATTTTCTGGTTGTTGAATCTTTGAGTTTGTATGGTTGCTTATTTTAATTTTTACTTTGTTTTGTTGTAAGGTTTTATGCTCAGCTTGGAAGGATGACGGGACAACCGTCTTTTCTGGAGGCTGTGACAAGCAGGTGAAAATGTGGCCTTTGCTGTCTGGTGGTCAACCAATGACTGTGGCCATGCATGATGCACCTATTAAAGAGGTTGCTTGGATCCCAGAGATGAGCCTCTTGGTGACCGGAAGCTGGGATAAGACCTTGAAGTAATAATATTTTGTTTTTTATGTTTATTTTTTATTTCTCATTTGTAGATGGTTCTTTTGCTTCTGGATTTTTGGCATTATGGAAATTAAAGTATGGCAAATCTGCATTTTGTGCAGAAGCCATGACACCATTGGTTATAGTATGTGTATACTTCGTCATCAAAGATTCAAAAGTCATTTAACAATAAACTGTCCGCTAAAAACTATAAACATATGCTGGTCTGCATGATTTCTTAATTTTTCTTGTGAACACACACACACACACACACACTAAGTTTAGGTATTGTGGATTCATGCTGGTAAATTTATGTGAAGGATGCTTGCGAAATAGGAAGCTACAAGGACAATCTTTTCTCTATTTCCTTATGCATAAATTCAAACTTACTACTTATGAACAATCCGTTGCAGCTGCTTGCTTTCTGCATGTACAATCTCTACAGTTCTATGCATGCTTCAATCTAATATTCGTGAATTCCTATCATCCTATGTCTTTGAGTTCTAAGATCTTGGTGAATCATTTTGCCTGTTTTATAGATATTGGGATACTAGACAACCAAATCCAGTCCACACACAGCAACTCCCAGATCGCTGTTATGCACTAACAGTGAGACATCCATTGATGGTTGTTGGTACTGCAGACAGGAATCTGATAGTCTTTAATTTACAGAACCCACAGGTAATGCGCTTTTATTAGATTTGACGGTTGAACATGGTGTTCAAAATGATCTGAAGGCACATTTCAAATAAGCAGGTTCTAGAATGTGATCTAACATATTGTTTCAAAGTTTTTTGGTTTTGATATTTCGGATTTAGACTAAGTAGAGCCATCAATTATATTAGAATATCAAGGATTTAGCTTATTATCTTTTCTAATTAAAGAAATTATGATCAGAAGTACCATAGCTGTTTTGCAAGCTGAGCTTTCCTTGGCAGTTAAAAGTTTGGATAATTAATCTTAGGAGAATGGTGCCTGAATGGTTATGCAACATCCTTTTTTTTCTCCTTTTTAAAACTATCAGAAGCGTCAAAGTTATTTTTCACATTGATTAGTGGTTGAGAAGTTGTTTGAAGTAAGGAGTTCAAGGACTCCCAATTTTGTATGATTTTTTTTTCAAGAAAAAAAAAATTTATCATTATTATTATTTTGTTTTTGGAGAATTAGAATTCTTGTTTATGTAGACTTCTGGTTCTCCTTTCTATTAATTAATAGGATTTCTTAATAAAGTTCAACGCTTATCATTGAACAAGAAAATGCTATTGTGATATACAATTACTGACATTGACATCTTTTTTCTTTCTAAAAATTTGTTGAATACTACTTACACAGACTGAGTTCAAGAGAATTATTTCTCCGTTGAAGTATCAGACAAGATGTATTGCTGCCTTTCCTGATCAGCAGGGTTTCTTGGTACTCATGATTACTATTTAGTTATTTAACATTACCTGTCTGTTAAATGATGAATTTAAAAATGTCACATCTTACTTTCTTGTATCATTAGATTCTAAAATTCGTTCTCACGGCGCGCTCTTTGGTATTGTGAAATGTTAATATGTTGTTAGATTTAGCTTGACAGATTTGGTACTAAGACATCTTATGCGCACAACCCAATTTTCAGTGGGTTTTAGTTACAGTTTAACAAGAATGTTGTGATTCTTCTGTGCCATATTTGAGGTGTTTGTCATTAGTACATTTTAAAAAGCCCTTCTCTTGGGGTATGACTAGAGCAGCTGTAACTACCTTAATTCTAGACACAAACCTTGAATGAGAAGAAAGAACAGAAACCACATACCATTTATGGCTATATATATTTGAAAATTTGAGCTTAGCACTTTAACTAGGAATATATTTTTGTGATTTGGATGCTGATAATGTTGCTTAAATTTCAAAGAAGTCAACAAATGATGTTTAAGCAATTTTCTCAAGAATGTATGCGTGTATGTACAGTTAAGAGTTACCTAAAGCATTGAATTTATATTCACCTGATCTAATCTGATTGTGCAACAGGAACCCTGTACTTCCAGGTAGAATATTTTGAGACAAGTTAGTGAGATTTAAAGCTAAGACATAAAATCCCATGGTTCCCTGTTTTCAGATATAAATATTTAAGGCCCTTCATGAAGAGTGAAATGTTATGTTGAACGTTCTGGTTCTTATGTATGAATTAAGTGAATGGGGCTAGATTCTTGGTATTTTCATTTTCTTCTGTTGTTTCTGCAAATTTCAGTTATTTTTATGCTGTAAGTCTCATTGTGCTGGAAAAGTTTTGTCCTGAATTTTTAAGATTTAAATGTATCTCCTCGTGTAACTGCATTGTATTAAGTTTGCTCGGATTATATTTTAATGGTATTTTCAGATTGGTTCGATAGAGGGAAGGGTGGGTGTGCATCATCTAGATGATTCACAGCAAAGTAAAAACTTTACTTTCAAATGCCACAGAGATGGCACTGAGATATACTCTGTCAACTCTTTGAACTTCCATCCTGTAAGATTTTTTGTTATCAACTCTATATTTTTGTTTAAGATATAAAATGTTTCTTTTGTATAACTTGATTTTGGTCACGTTTATTTAACTTGTTCAAAACAATTTTATTGCTTCTCAAAAGCTTTGCATATTGCAGAATTAGATTGTTTCCTTGTGTTAGAAGACCGATTTTATGTTCTAACTTTCAATAGTTACTTTTAATTAGTAATATAGCAACCTAAATGCATGGTTTTCAGGAGGAAAGAATTTGGCTGGAAATTTCATTTAATTTAGCACATATGATCAGATTATCAGAATAAACAGATTGTTTTGAATGATGTTTGTTATTGCAGAAATATAAAATCACATTGAAATTCGACCATGCTTTAGATCTGTTAGGCCTAATTTTAGATAAATAGGATGTAATCAATTCTGACTATAAATTGCGTATGTTATCTTCAGTTTGATCACTTCGATTGTGACCATATTTTCTTCCTTAATTTCAGGTGCATCAAACTTTTGCAACTGCAGGCTCCGATGGGGCCTTTAATTTTTGGGATAAGGACAGTAAACAGAGGCTTAAGGTGTTTCTGAATATCTTTTTGGTTTTCACTTCACTATTAATTCCTCTTTATTTAGTTTATTCAACTTGTTATGTGCTTTGCATGCTGACATGAGACAGGAAGTCAAATTTATGTGGTCCATAATCCATATACATTTCTTTCAATAATGCTATTGCTGTTCATTTCATTTCTTCTACGAGTACGATACTATTCTTTCATGCATGGGGAGAAATACATTAATGCTACGTTTTTCATTGTGAAAAGCCATTGAACTTGAATGAGACATGGATCAATAATGTTCTTCAGATCGTAGGATTTACTTTGCATATTTACCTATCATAATTATCATATTTATTTCAGTAGGATTTAAAACATTACAAATTGGGTGCTAGTGACTTGGAATTTCTCTTGGTGATAAGTTTAGATTTCCAAGGTGTGTGTACTGTATGTGTATTTATGTCTGTCACGTGTCTGTTTATTTCTGGGATACATCCCTACAGAAATATTTCCTTATTTTTTTCTTTTTCTATTTCCCACCTATATGTCCTTTCTGAGGCTGTGCCTCTCGTTAACATATGGTGTGACGCTCCGATTTCTTTGCAATATATTGCTCTTTCATTAGATATTGTGGTATCACTTTTTAGCATAACTATCCAACTCTAATACACGGTTCTTTCTCAGGCGATGTCAAGATGCAGTCAACCAATACCTTGCAGTACTTTCAACAATGATGGTTCTATATATGCATACTCGGTACTAATCACTGTTTTAGTTTATTGAATTTCTGAAAGCACAAAGTAGTAAAATGCTCTCTTTCTCATTTAATTTTGTGCAATTTTCATAAACCTGTTGAGGAACATATATCATTGCCAAAATTGACCTAGTTATTTGTATTATTGAACTCGTTACTTTACCATGAGGATGTTGAACTCTTTTAACGGCTTGCCTTAATGAGAAGTCAATAATTGTTGCCATGTTTTTTGGAGTTTTAATCGACTCTGGGATATTGCCTTTAGAGAACGTTTCCTTGGGCCATTTTTCTCTTTTATCCCAAAAATGATCGGATTTGGAAATGAGATTCTTCAACTTTTCTTCAGGTCTGCTACGACTGGAGCAAGGGCGCAGAAAACCACAATCCAGCAACAGCAAAGACCCACATTTTCCTGCACTTACCGCAGGTTTGTTCATTAATGTTTTAAGACTTTGAAAAATTTTGTAGCTTCTCTTAGCTTATAATCGAAAACAAACATTACCCAAATTCCAATCTCTATTATTTCTTGATGCAGGAGTCCGAGGTGAAAGGCAAACCACGGGTTGGAACAAGTGGAAGAAAGTAAAACTGCTCATTTAGCTGTTTTGTTACCGAGTAGCCAAGAAATTTGCCTTTTCCTTTGTATATGGAGTTTTTGTCTTAGCTTGTTCCCGCTTGAGAGCTAATGACTGATGAGTGTCTACTTGGGGTTCTTGTAGTCGGATTAAAAACCTAGGTTAGTGAGGGCGAGGCTTTTGTTTAACGCTTCAAATAGGCAGATTTTTAGCCTTTAGGTTCATGTATCACAATCTTTCTGAGTATCTATTCACTCGTTATTCGTTATTCACTGCTCTGCATAATTTTTTTCTTCATCTTGAAAGGTTCTTTCTGTGGTTTATGATAATACTTTGGCCAACTTGAGTCGTATTTTTTTTTTTTTAATTCCATGCTTCTAAGAAATTTAGTTTTGATGCGGCTAAGCACGTATGGGTGACTTCCCTTGCTGGTACTTCTCGTTTTTTGATTGAAAGTTGCATGGAGTTGTTTTTTATTTTTAATTTTTTGCTGCATTTGCATGAAATAATATAGGCTGCAAACATCGCTGGTAATGTTATGTATAATACTCTTATTATACACATTGTTGGTTTCTCAAAGAAAATAAAAACGAAAGGACTCATTGTTGGTGCCGAGCAAAGTATAACGGGCAAGAAGTTAAACCTTTTGTATCGTTATCGTGAGGAGCCACAATTTGGAATGATGATGGGTCAATTTGTGCCCATAAGTATCAACATTCACGAATAATTCTTGCTTATTTATACTGGTGCAAGGTTGGAAGAGGCAACACGAACACAATATGATTTTTTACAAATTAATATCAATCTAGTATCAACTTGAATTGACCCATAAAAAATGGATCGGATTTGGATCAACATGCAAGATGCTAAATTGACCCGCTCAATTATTCTATTATTTTTTAAAATTCATTTTTTTCTTAATTTTGGTTGAATGTGTATTAAACTTTCAGTACTTAATTAGTTGTTGTTGTATGAAACCGATTTAATTTTAAGAAAATATGTGTTTTATGTTTATTTTATAGGGTCGTATGTCATAAAGGTAATAAATTCGTATAGGTTGTGTACGTGTTAAGACAGGTTGGGTTAGTGTTGGGATTTCTTAACCTGCTCATACCATAGATTGGGTTCAAGTTGAGGTATTTTCTTAAAAAATATACCTCAACCAGACAACTGCCGATACAAATTGCTACTCTAATTGCTGATTGGTCCATAAAAGGAAAAAAAAATGTCATTGGGCAAAAGATTTAGAAAAAAAGGACTTTATTTGTTACTTTCATTTTATTCTCATCCCTTCGGCATTATTTAGATTGAGAAAAAGATGTTTACTCTTGGAGTTTTTTTTTTAAAAATTTTTCATTTTTGAAATAGGTAATTGTATTTTAAATTGAAGAGATCACAGAGACACTTACAGTATAATTTAATGAAACCCAAAGACGTAAAAAACACATGCCTAGTTTCCATGATAGGAAAATGCAAAGACATGCCAAGAATCAAGTTTTCAATCGGCTCTTTTAGCATCACCTAGACAATCGATGAAAAACTCTAGTTGATCGAGACTAAAAGATTTGCAAAAAAAAAAAAAAAAAAACACCACACAACACCGTGAAGAAGCAACTATTGTGAATTGTACATAAGCAAATAATGAGAGAGTGATGAGAGTGTGGAGACCGTCTTCGTAAAAGTTAAAACTCACATAAGCTAGGAGATCCCCACACTATTATTCAATGAAGACAAGAGCGACAAGAGAAGGAAGATAACACGATGTATTTTAAACACGATGTCGACTCGCTAATGCTACACACCTCTAGCCACGGACTCGACATTACCTCCATGCACACCAAGAACCTGTGCACCACTCCCTCCCTCGGGCCAAAGAACGGGCAGCCAGTCCTAGGTTGGTGCAAGGGAAATTAACAAAACCTAGCAGACGCCATGGAGTATTTTTCATACCCCATTAAAGAATTCTCATTTTATGACCTAGGATACTACAACCTTAAAACTTAAGGTCAAAGTGAGACCACTTGAATTCATCGGGGTCATTTTTGTAAATTAATTATTTCCATTATTTTTTTATGGGTCTTGTTTGTTTTCTCTTTTTCTTCTACATACATACATACATACATATGTATTTTTGTCTTCAACAACCTTTTGTCGTTTGACTTCATCCCATGAGATCTTCCAAGCATCTAACACCAAATGCCCTCTGTACTCTTACTTTAGCGTTGAAACCGCTCTCATGCACATTAGCCGCCATAACCATTATCTCCAATTCCAACTCCATTTGGAGGCGGCTAACATATAGGGGCCGTTCATTTGTATTTTTTAAATTATAATGATTTGAGTTTAAATTTTGATTTGAGTTAAAGTATATTTAAATATAGTTTGAATTGAGATTTTAATTTAAATTTATGTTTGGACGTGTATATTTTAAGTTATGATTTAAATTGAGAATCGATTTAAGTTTGTGTTTAGATAAGTTAAAACTTTAATTTATATTTAGATATTATTTTAATAAAAACTCAATAATAATAGAAAATTTTAACAGGGTATATGAATGTGATTTTATTCACCTTTTTATTATGAATGCATAAAAAAAATTTATTTTAATCAGAATTAAAATAAAAAAGTTATGACGATTTTAAAAATTTTAAAAAATAAAATACTATTTATTAAATTGAATTTGAGTTTAAGAATTAAAGGGTGTGTTTGGAATTGGTTCCAAAACGTTTTTATTTTTTGTATGAAAATGAAAATGAAAACGTTTTTATTTTCATTTTGGAATCATTTATGAAAATGCGTTTGGTAGTTTTATTCTGAGATTGTTTTCAGTTTTAAAAAAACTAAAATTGTGTTTGGTAGTTTAATTTTTAAAATCATGTAATAATATTTAAACTAATAATATATTAAATAACCATATCAACCCATTTCCTTACCTCATCAATCAACCCAAAAACGGGGCCTAAAACAAGAAAAAACGAAAACCCATTTCTAGATGAGGAGTGCCGTCGGAGACGGGGCGCAGTCGGAGACGCGGGGGGGCGTTGTCAGAGAAGACTGTGGGGGGAGGCAGAGGAATTTGAGTTAATTTTTTGATTGAGATTCGATTACAGCTTGGAATTGGAAGAAGAAGAAGAAGAGCAAGTTACGATTACAGCTTGGGTGTGGGGGTGGGGGGTGTAGTCGGAGAAGAATGGTCCATCGGTCGGGGAAAGAAAATGAAAATGGAAAACTGAAAACGATTTTCAATCGTTTTCAGTTTTGTTGAGTTTTTAAGAATAAAGTAAAAAACGTTTTCATTTTTTATTTTTCAAAAAATGTTGCCAAACGGCTTCCTCAGAGCATTTTCAGTTTTTAGTTTTTGGAAAATGTGAAAAATGGAAACGAAAACGGAACTAAACAGGCCCAAAATTGAGAATTTGAACTCAAATTTGAAGGTCAAGTAAAACTCAAGTTAAATCTCAAATTTTATAAAAATGTGAACTTAAATAAAAGTATAATTTAAGTTCAAATTTTGTTGAATTTAACAAATTAACAAGCTTTTCCCTCGACCTTGAAATTCGCATCCTTCAGAATCATCAGGAGAAGCTCCCGGCCTTCTCAAACCTTCCGAAGCTTCTCTGTCTCTGCTTCCGCCTACGCCTCCGCTTCTGCTCCTCCGTCCGCGAATTCGTTCGGTCACTTCGCCCGTCCCGATTTCCCAATTCTCGACCAGGTTTTTCCTTCATTTATGGTGTTATATCAATCTCTTGATTTTAGCGTCGTTTTCTTTTGGTATTATGCATAATTTATGTGTTTTCTGCGTACTTTTTGCTTGGCTGCTGATATATTCTTGGTTAATTATAGTTGTATGTGATCATTTATGCCGATTGTTGAGAAGAAAAAGGAAAAGAATTGATTTTTGTGGTGTTAGCAAAGGTGATTATTGTTAGACAATATAATAGAAAATACAAAGAAGAACAAGGAAATAAAGGAATAACAAAATAATGAAAATTGTTACAACCCGAAATCAACCTTTCTATGGAATTCGGAAAACGGAATTGTATGAATGTCGAGGCACGTGAACCACGTTGTCCTTAAAACAGATTCGTCCCCTCCGGCGTGTGTTTGAGGTTACGTTGGACATCCGTCTCCCAGGATACAACGACAACCACGGCAGCTCGATGCACTTTCGGAACCGTCCGGCGAACTAGAACTTGATCTTCCCTCTATCACCAAAACCGAACTACAAGAACTACTCAAGGAAATCCGGAAGAAACCAAGACAGAGAGAGAACCGAAAAAAGGAGAAGAGAATTGTGAGAAAGCATGTTCCTATCATGTGGAGTTTTGGCCTTTATATAGGCTCCAAAATCTGGGTGTTACACCAAGACATTATGGTGTAATAACCTAGATTTATTCCCGGAATAATGGTGATTAAAACCAGCCAAAACGTTTTTTGATTTGCCATGGTGAATCTGGCCACATTCTAGCTAGTAATTCAATTTTTGATGATGAAAAACCGAAGCCATGAAAGCTTGATTCGGTTTGCCTCCATTGATCACCATTAAGGTCTCATTATGGGCTTCTACATATGCCATTCCAAGTACCATACTTAGACCATCAATTTCTCATTCACCCAAAATCCATTTTGAGTGTATGAATACTTGATTTCGATCTCCTCGTGACGAAGAACGCAAATCCATCGAGACCCGTCTCAAAACCTATTGGGCCCCTTTCAAACATGGGCCTCAAAATGGGCCTTTAAAATGGCTTAATAAGCCATTTTTTCCAACAATCCCCCACATGAATGAAAATTGACTGACGACAAGAAAACACAAACTCGACACGGTGATAGAGTTCTGCGGTCGATGCCTGCAAAGGATAGGTAGGCGTTACCCTTTGAACCTTCCCTTGTGAGAATACAAAAACTTTACTGGCTGACCAGTAGACGCGATGTCTTTGAACTGTTATGCCTTCATGTAAACGTTATTGTACTTCACACAGACATCTTCCTGACACAGTTCTGTTCTCATGGTTATGTTCGTTCGGCCATGAACATCCTACCTGGTTTTGCAAGAGTTTCTAAAGAATTGAGCCCTCACAATTCTCCTTTGAAGCGGCCCCACTTCTCTCTCACATAGGTGATTTCTTAATGAAGAGTAACCCGTATTACTCCGCTCGGATTCCTGTCATATCCGACGCATAAGAATCATTAAAAACCAATGTTTAACCTTTTCCTCGTACGGGTTTCACTGTTATCATCATAGGAATTGGCTGGGGTTACCCCCACAGTGAACTCAGCCAGTCTAGACAATTTAGTTGTCCCATTGAACCTAGATCTTGGGATCTCCAGTCAGCTAGGTTGGGTTTCCACTGCTTCAACCTATTTTTCCATGGGCTTCAATCCCATTCCTCTCGATGTCTTTTCAACTTGATCTCGGTTTAGTCCTTTAGTCAGTGGATCCGCAATATTATCTTTCGACCTTATATAGTCAATGACTATGACTCCCGTTGAGATCAATTGTCTAATGGTATTATGTCGTCGACGTATATGTCTAGACTTACCATTATACATTGTATTGTGTGCCCTACCAATAGCTGATTGGCTATCGCTGTGTATGCAAATTGCATGTACAGGCTTTGGCCAATCCGGAATGTCCTCTAAGAAATGTCTAAGCCATTCTGCTTCTTCACCACATTTATCCAATGCGACAAACTCAGCTTCCATCGTGGATCTGGTTATTACCGTTTGCTTAGAAGATTTCCATGAAATAGCTGCACCACCCAAAGTGAATACATATCCACTGGTCGCCTTAGAGTCCTGTGTATCGGATATCCAACTTGCGTTAGAGTATCCTTCTAAAACACCAGGCTCTCTTGTGTAGTGAAATCCATATTCACGAGTGTATCTTAAGTACCTTAGTACTCTCACAATTGCTTTCCAGTGGTCATCTCCTGGGTTACTCGTGAATCTGCTCAATCTACTTATAGTGAAGGCTATATCTGGTCTTGTACAGCTCATTAAGTACATAAGACTGCCAATCACTCTAGCATACTCCACCTGGGATATGCTTTCACCTCTATTTTTGGACAGATGTTGACTTATATCAATGGGAGTCCTGGCTATACCAGAATCATCCTTATTATACTTGTCAAGTATCTTGTCCACGTAATGTGACTGAGTCAATATGAGACCATCA
>NW_010365442.1:91284-160317 GCF_000414095.1 Morus notabilis
TTGGCTCATCTTCCTTAGTCTTACATGGAAATACATGTTCAAAGAACGATGCATTCCTAGACTCTATTATCGTGTTCTTGTGTATGTCAGGGTTTTTAGACTCGTGCACAAGGAACCAATATGCGGTACTGTTATGAGCATACCCAATAAAGACACAATCAACCGTTTTCGGACCTATCTTCATCCTCTTTGGTGTTGGTGCCATTACCTTGGCCAAACACCCCCACACTTTCAAGTATTTGTAGGAAGGTTTCCTTCCTTTCCAAAACTCATAGGGGGTTTTATCGACTTTCTTACGCGGAACCTTATTTAAAAGGTAATTAGCCGATAAAATGGCTTCCCCCCACATGTTCTGTGGCAACCCAGAACTTATTAACATTGCATTCATCATATCCTTTAAGGTACGATTTTTCCGTTCAGCAATGCCATTTGATTGGGGAGAATATGGAGGTGTGACTTCGTAGATAATTCCATGTTGTGCACAAAGCGCATTAAATGGTTCAACATATTCACCACCTCGGTCACTTCTTACCATCTTAATCTTCTTATTAAGTTGGTTTTCAACTTCTTGCCTGTAGAGAGCAAATTTCTCTACAGCTTCATCTTTGCTTTTCAGCAAATATACATAGCAATACTTTGTGCTATCATCAATGAAAGTGATAAAATACTTATTACCACCTCTCGTTTGAACAAACTTTAAATCACAAACATCACTATGTATTAGATCAAGCGGCTTAGTATTCCTTTCTATCATCTGGAATGATGACCTTGTTAGTTTTGCCTCTACACAAATTTCACATTTATGTTTGGAATCGATATGAAATGTGGGAATGTGATCCAAGTTAATTAATCTACGCAAAGTATCATAATTAACATGTCCTAGTCTACCATGCCATAAGTTAGAAGACTCAAGCATATAAACAGAAGACTCTTTCTTTTTATTCATCTTTTTGGGTTTTACAGCTATGGCATTCATTTTCCACATGCCACTTTTCACATAACCCCTTCCCACATACATTCCCATTTTGGACAAAACTATCTTATCGGCTCCAACCACCATCCTGAAGCCGTGCATGCTCAGCATTGTCCCGGATATGAGATTCTTCCGGATGTCGGGCACATAAAGCACGTTGTGGAGCTTCACTTCCTTGCCCGAGGTCATCTTCAAAAACACCGTTCCTTGGCCCTTGATCACAGAAGTTGCAGAATTGCCCATGAAGAGCTTATCTCCAGTTTCCAACGGAACTAGATCAGCAAACTCGGCCCGGTCACAGCAGATGTGTCTTGTAGCCCCAGTATCGAGCCACCACTCCTTTGGATTGGAGTCGACCAAGTTCACTTCGGAGACCACAGCAGACAAGCTGATGTCGGACACTTCTTTGGAAATGGTGTCCACAGCATTGGCCTCTTTATCCTTGTTTCGTTTTGGCAGCCTGCAATCCGCCGATTTGTGCCCAACCTTGTTGCAGTTGAAGCACTTTCCTTGGAATTTCTTCTTGACAATTCCACCCTTTGGTCCCATCTTGGATCCGGGCTTTCCTTTCTTTTTGGAGCTATCATGCTCCACCACATTAGCCTTAGCGGAGCTCGCGGTTGCATTGGAGAACTTCTTCTCAGTCCGCCTATTGTCTTCTTCGATGCGAAGCCTGACAACCAATTGCTCAACGGTCATCTCTTTCCTCTTGTGCATCAGGTAGCTCTTGAATTCCTTCCAGGAGGGGGGTAGCTTATCAACCAGCGCAGCTACCTGAAAGGATTCACTAATGGCCATTCCCTCAGCATGTATTTCATGAATTATCAATTGGAGCTCTTGAACTTGACTAATGACAATCTTCGAGTCCACCATCTTGTAATTCAGGAATTGGCCCACTAAAAACTTCTTAGCACCCGCGTCCTCGGACTTATATTTATGGTCTAAAGATTCCCATAAGTCCTTAGCAGTTTTCTTTGAGCTATACACATTGTAAAGCCCATCAGCCAAGCCGTTAAGCACATAGTTCCGACACAGAAAGTCGGAAGGGTCCCAAGCATCACCCGCGTGGAATGCTTGAGCATCCACTTCATCCTCTCTAACAGTAGGAGGATCCTCTTTCAAGAATCTCGCAAGATTCAATGTTGTTAAATAAAACAACATTTTTTGTTGCCAAGTTTTAAAATTCAGGCCACTGAATTTATCAGGCTTTTCATTGTGGTTCACAGGAACCGAGACCGGCGAAGGCCGCGTCGAGGTCAAAGCGGGGGTCGGGACCGAGACAGACGTTTGTCCCACAGGTGACGGCACAGGCGTCATAGTGTTGCTTCCAGCAGGAACAACCACGTTCATATTATCAGCCATTTCTTTCTTTCTTTCTTTCTATAAACAGAAATTTCTAAGTTAGTAAGGAAATTGATAGAATTTCGAACAACCACAATAAAACGTTTTTTTTTTTTTTTTTTTTTTAAAACGTCATTCCTTCCTTTTTCCTGAAAATGTGTTTTTTTTTTTCCTTTTCTTTCAAAACCTCCTTTGTAAATCCGAATCTGTTTTAAGATTGTTAGACAATATAATAGAAAATACAAAGAAGAACAAGGAAATAAAGGAATAACAAAATAATGAAAATTGTTACAACCCGAAATCAACCTTTCTATGGAATTCAGAAAACGGAATTGTATGAATGTCGAGGCACGTGAACCACGTTGTCCTTAAAACAGATTCGTCCCCTCCGGCGTGTGCTTGAGGTTACGTTGGACATCCGTCTCCCAGGATACAACGACAACGACGGCAGCTCGATGCACTTTCGGAACCGTCCGGCGAACTAGAACTTGATCTTCCCTCTATCACCAAAACCGAACTACAAGAACTACTCAAGGAAATCCGGAAGAAACCAAGACAGAGAGAGAACCAAAAAAAGGAGAAGAGAATTGTGAGAAAGTGTGTTCCTATCATGTGGAGTTTTGGCCTTTATATAGGCTCCAAAATCTGGGTGTTACACCAAGACATTATGGTGTAATAACCTAGATTTATTCCCGGAATAATGGTGATTAAAACCAGCCAAAATATTTTTTGATTTGTCATGGTGAATCTGGTCACATTCTGGCTAGTAATTCAATTTTTGATGATGAAAAACCGAAGCCATGAAAGCTTGATTCGGTTTGCCTCCATTGATCACCATTAAGGTCTCATTATGGTCTTTAACCATCATTGCTTTATGCCAAACGGAAGCTGGAAGGTCTTGGCTAGAGCAAAATAAAAATCGCAAAAGTAAGCTCGCACGGAGCGGATTTTTCAGTCCGGCATTCGTGTCCGCAGGCGCACACATTAAGCCCCAAACCCGCCATGATTTTGGAGTTTGGAGTTTCCTTTTGTGTGTTTTTAGTTGTTTTGAACAATTTATTCACTTGTTTATTTTCTGATAGATATGAGCTAAATAGCTAATGTTAGTTCATAGAGTGAAATCTGAATGCTTGTTGAGTATGGTTTTACCTATATGGTCCATGATATGGAATTTTGGGCCTCGACATGATTTTGCAGGAAGTAAATGGCTCTAAACTTGTGTACTTGGATAACGCTGCAACTTCCCAGAAGCCTACAGCCGTCTTGAGAGCTATACAAACCTATTACGAAGCTTACAATTCGAATGTGCATCGTGGAATTCATTATTTGAGGTACTTCATAATTAGTTGTAGTGATTGTTAGAAAGCATGAGTGATATTGTAAATTCAGGATTGATGTAGATAAATTATTTGAGTGAGAAACTATACAATACCACCAACCAAAAAGATATGTTTAAAGCCTGGATAGTTTCGTAGGATGCTGACAAATTTGGCAAGGGAGAGACTTTTCATTGGTTGCTTATTATGTTATTGCCTTCCATTTTTTGTTTTTATGGAAATAGTGCAAAGGCAACAGAAGAGTATGAGTTGGCAAGAAAGAATATTGCATCTTTTATCAATGCATTAGATTCTAGTGAGATTGATTTCACGCGGAATGCCACTGAAGATATCAATCTTGTGGCGTACTCGTGGGGCCTCCAAAATTTAAAAGCTGAAGATGAGGTTCATTTCTTAATTTCCATGTATTTTCTTTCCTTACGTGTTTATGAGACTATCATGACTTCATTTTTGCATTATATTCCTAAACGAAGAATGCAATGTTTCTTTGTTGTTTTTGTCATTATGATGATGATCATCTCCCTTTTCATTTCTCTTTTTGAAAAGAAACACAACTTCATTAATCCCAAGGAATTATGAAATAAAAATATGCTAGAATTATTTAGGATAGGGAAATGGAGAAAGTGGACTTGTTTGAAAAGGCATAATTTTCTGGTTCTTTTGGGCTTCTACAGATAAAGCATTTAAGGGGATTTCAAAATTATTTTGAATTGGATGGATGTAACAAGGGGTTGATTGTAACAATTTAAAGGGGGTTCCAAGAGGAATCTTTCTAATAAGCTAGATACAAGTATTAGAATCCTTTTAGGTGTCTATTTAGATGAAATTTAGTATTATTCTTTCTTTAATCTTGATGGTTTGGAAAGTTCTGTTTTGATGTTTTTGCTTCAATTTGGCTCTTGATTTTCTGTCGTTACATAGAAAATTAACTCTTTTGCAATGAAACATTTTTGCAAAGACCATAGCCTGGAACTATGTGTCTTGGAGATAATTTGGTAAATACCAAAGTGTTCTTGACTCATTAATCTTGAATAGAAGCCAAATATGAAAGAAAGAGTAAAAAATTGCAACATAAAAAGAACTTGTACAGTAGGCTTTTAAAAAAAAAAAAAAAACATTGCAAAGCCTTCTTGTAGCATTAAGGTAATTGAAATCTCAGATTTAAAAAGTGGAACAGAGCCATCAGTATATCTCGTTGAAAATTAATGCTGAAAACAAAAATCAAGGATGCTAGTGACTGCAGAGGAGGTTATGTTGCTTTGTTAAGTTTCAGCATTGAAAATACATATTTAACTCAAGTTCTAGTGTTCTACTTTTTAGCCAAAAAAGAAAAAAACCCATGTAGTTGATTTGCTGTCATAGGGAGCTCGATACCTTTGTGAAAGGGCGTCTATACTATAAAACTCCTCTAACCATGTCTAAGAAGGCCAGGCTGTTTTGAGGAGGCAATGCTAAGTTCGTGTGCAAGTCTCTAGGTTTTATTGTGAGGGATGTAGGACATATCCCAGTGGGATCCACAACAGTTAGAGACATAAGTTCTAGTAACCCAGGAAGCCCACCTGCATGTTGCTTGCTTCATAAAGGATCAGTGGCTTATTCTCTAATCCATCATGGGTGTAACCACACCTATTCATAGATTCATAGTTTTGTTAGAGCTAGATGGGTCTTCTTTCTGGTTAAAGTTATGGCCATTGATTAAGAGACATCGGATGACACTGAGCTAAATAACAGTTTGGAAATTCCACGTGAGTGATTCTTTGGGAGTTCAGGCATTGCATTTTGAAATCAAGCTTGATGGTTTTTTGTACAGATGTAAGACCTAGTGGATCTATAGGATGTCCATAATTGTTTCACAAAGAAGCCATGGAAAGTGACTTGTCAGTTTTTTTGCTTTACATTAATTTTTTACTGGCATTTACTGTCACGTCAGCAAGATTGTGAATGCACTATCTTATCTACTTTAATTTGAAGCATCTTCATGCCTGTGCCTGTGATGCATTTACTTGGCCTATTTATGGAGGTTTTAGGACCTAATGTTATAGTTGTATTGAAAAGACGTATGCTCTTAGTTTCAGTTAATGATTAAGAGATGTGCAGAGTAGCTGAGCTTGGTTGACTTGTTGTTTAGTGATGACACACACATGCACACATACCACTAAGTTCCCCTCTGGCTAGGTGTAATATTTTGTTCTTATTTTTGATAAGTTTCTTCCACCTCCTCTGTGAGGTTTCTTCAAAAAGAAAAAAAAAATAAAGAAAAAAAAGAGAAAAAAAAGATGAAATATATATTCTATGGTTTAGCATTCTTTGTCTGGTTAGGCTTCCTAAGTTGCCCCTGGGCTTGGTGTAATATTTATTTTTCCTACTTTTTAATAAATTTCTTTCAACTCCTGTGGAGGTTTCTTAAGAAATTAATAAAGAAAAAGGTCTACAAGTAGTTGTGTTATTCTCCTTTCCCCCCTTTTCTGGACATTCTAATTTTGATCTGTGAGGAGTTGTCTTTCCCGTTGAGGTTGGAAAAACATATTCATCAAATGCGTTATGTTTCAAAGTAGCGAACTGTTAGGCCTCCTATTACATTAGTTTATTCTAGGAAGAAGGGCAATAGGGGGAAATCGCAGGAAACAAGGGAGGGAAGTGGAAATATGAAAAATGGGTGCTGATGTGTCAAGTCAGTTACGAGTCTGTTAGCAAACAGGTATTTAGACAATAGAGTAGGAGTGGGAGAGGTGCCTGTGAATTGAGCCATTTCTGTTAGTAGACCATTGGAGGCAGGGGAACCTCGAATTCCCCATTTGTTATGTTTCTTCTATTTTCTTCTTGTTCCTCCCTGAGAATGGAATCCATCTTTCGGGAGACTTGTTAGTGAGATTTATAATAAAAGGAACTTGACCCGTTTTCAAGCAATTCTTCTATGTTTTTCTACTGTTGGAATACCAAATTGAGCAGGAACCTAACATTTTGGTATCAGAGCAGTGGATCCATGGCAGACGCTTCCGGCGAACGGCTTCCGGCAGAAGAGTTGTCTCGGCTCGAACAGAGGTTGGATACGTTTTAAGAGGCGCTGCAGATCGTGGAAGCTATGATGGAGCCTCTCCCTAAACTCCAAGAAGACGTGACTGAGATTGGCGTCCAGATGGGTGAAGTTCAAGTATCGGTGCACCGGCTGGAGAATCTTCTGCTCCAGCAAGCGGAATTTCTCCAGCGAAACCCACAACCTCCACCCCTGTTCGACGCTGGTCCTCAGCGATTTCCCGACCTTCGTCGGCTGGCTCCAAACGTTCGGCCAGTGTCGCCGCCTCCGCCTCCTCGCAACGAAGAACGCCGGCGATACGAGCGGGAATATCGGCAGGAGACACCACAACTTCCGAGAGGACGAGCAGAATACCGGGGAAGGAGGCTGGAGATGACCCCCAAGGATGGGTGTTTAGGGCCGATCGGTACTTTGCCGTGAACGATGTGGAGGAGGAAGAGAAGGTGGTGGTAGCTTCGGTATGCATGGAGGGTAGAGCTTTGGGTTTGTTCTAGTGGGCAGCACGCAAGATCCGTTCAGATGTTGGCGTGAACTCCGCACGGCGGTGCTGCGGCGTTTCGGTCGTGCTAGGGAGGTCGATCCGGTGGAGCAACTGATGGCTCTCAGGCAGCGGACTTCGGTGGCGGACTATCGGGACGAGTTTGAAATAATGAGGGCGCAGATGCAGGGAGTTCCTGAAGCCATTTTCAAGGGGGCTTTCCTTCATGGGCTCAGGGAGGATATCCGGGCCGAATTAAAGATGCATTCGCCCAATGGCTTGCATGAGATGATGGATTTGGCCTAGCAGGTGGAGGCCCGCAATGAGGTTGCAGATCGGGTCAGAAGGAACAGAGTGGGCCGAAGGCTCAGATCTGACTATTGGGGGTCTGAAGGCCCAAACTCGGGCTCGTTTCCACCTGAAGGCCCCCTTCGATCCAAACCTTAGAATGAGGCAGCATTAGGTTAGGGGGCTCGCCTCGTTAAGCAATCAGGTATTTGTAGGGAAGTTAATGTATGGATCCAAGGTCACTTGGTGGTGGACTTTTTTTCCTTCGAATTGGGTGGGGTTGATTTGGTCTTACCTTGGCGAGGTACGGCCGGATTGGTCTAAGTTCCTAATGAAATTCCGAGCAGGGCCAACTTGGGTGGTTTGGCGAGGTGACCCAAGTTTGTGTTATGCACCGGTAAAGATGAGTTCCTTAGTCCGGACATTATCGCCGGCCGGAGCTAGGGTATTGGTGGAAGTGTGTGAGCTATTGGTGCAGCAGCCGGATAAGGAGAACACAGAGGTTCCCCCAACCAATTCCGGCCGTTTCTTTCTCTGAGCATTCCCTTCAAATTACTATTCACAAATTGAATGGAAAGAATTACCTTGAGTGGTCTCGATCTGTACGTTTGGTGATTGACGGCAAAAGGAAACTCGGGCACTTGATTGGCGAAGTAAAACCGCCAGCCACCAATGATCCAAAATACCGGCAGTGGCGTTCAGAAAATTCAATGGTGACTGCCTGGCTGATCAACTCGATGGAACCAATTGTTGGTAAGCCCTTAATGTTCTTGCCGACGGCCTGTGATGTCTGGGAGGCAGTTCGGGAAACTTATTCAGATTTGGACAATCATTCGCAATTGTTCAAATTGAACACTCGAATGTGGAAGATGCAGCAAGGTGACCGTGAGGTAACAGCCTACTATAATGATATGATGGCGGTTTGGCAGGAATTGGATATGTTTGAAGATGAACAATGGGAAAATTTGAATGATAGTTCTCGGTACAAAAAGAAGATTGAGAGAGGCCGGGTATTTGTGTTCTTGGCTGGTTTGAATAAAGAACTCGATGAGGTTCGAGGGCGTATATTAGGGAAAAGACCCTTGCCGACGATAAGAGAAGTTTTGCAGAAGTGCGTAGAGAAGAAGCACGGCGGCAAGTGATGTTGAAGAACATCGATGAACCAAAAATAGATGGCGAGGGATTTGCTCTTGTGGTTCGAGGTACAGATTCAGAAGGTGATAGGCGTGGAGGTAAGCAGAGGCCTTGGTGTGACCATTGTAGAAAGCCGTGGTATACTCAGGAAAATTGCTAGAAACTACACGGGAAACCGGCAAATTGGAAGAAAAGACCCGGCAGTGACACCAAGTCAGGGGGAGATGTCCGCGCATTCTAAGCTAGCCGCACAGATCTAGAGCAGGAATCTTCATCAGCGCCCTCCTTTTACAAAGGAACATATAGAGCACCTACATAAAATGTTTCAGTCCCAATCTTTAGGAAATTCTAACTCATCTTATTCTCTAGCACAGTCAAGTAACTTTCACTGCAGCCATCGCTTGTATCAAGTCTAATGGCTCTTGGATATTACATTTAGGTGCTACCGATCATATGGCCGGCACTTCGCAATTCTTTTCTTCATATACACCTTGCGCAGGGAATCAAAGAGTTAAAATTACATATGGCTCCTTTGCTACTGTTGCTGGGAAAGGAATAGTTACCATTTTCCCTTCTCTAATTTTGAAAAATGTTCTGCATGTTCCCCATTTGTCGTATAATCTCTCGTCTATCAGTAAATTGACTCTTGATCATAATTGTCAAGTTAATTTTTGGTCTTCTCGTTGTGAATTTCAGGATTTAACCTCGGGGAAGATGATTGGGGGTGCTAAACAGGATAGTGGTCTCTACCTCTTTAATAACGGATCAACTTTTGGAAGACAAGATCAGCAGACATGTTACAATTCTATTTCTGTTTCTAGTGACAGTAAGATTATGTTATGACATTATCGATTATGACATCCAAATTTTCAATATTTAAAGCATTTGTTACCCAAGTTATTCATGAATTTTCTGTTTTTCGGTGTGAATCTTGTGAATTAGCAAAACATCATCGTGTTGTTTTTCCATCTCAACCATATGAAAAATCAAAACCATTTACCATGATTCACAGTGATATTTGGGGTCCTTTTAGAGTGCCAACCTTTTCTGGAAAATGCTGGTTTGTTACTTTCATTGATGATCATACTAGAGTCACTTGGGTCTTCCTCTGAAAAGAAAAATATGATGCTGAAACTGTTTAAAATTTTTTATAATATGGTTCAAACACAATTTCAGACTCAGATTAAAATTTTTCAAAGTGATAATGGAAAAGAATTTTTTAACAATGTGTGAGGGAATTTTTTTGCCGGAAAAGGGATTGTACACCAAAGTTCTTGTTATTATACACCTCAACAGAACGGGGTGGTTGAAAGAAAAAACAAACATCTCCTTGAAGTTGTTAGAGCTATAAGTTTTAAAACTAAGGTTCCTAAGTACCTTTGGGGAGAAGTAGTTTTAACAGCCACTTATTTGATTAATAGGCTGCCTGAGAATTTTGAACTTTAAAACACCAATAAAGGTTTTCACCGAATGTTTTCCAACCACTCGGCTAACAACATATACTCCTTTAAAAATATTTGGAAGTATGGCTTTTGTTCATAATCATGATCCTAGATGTTCTAAGCTTGATCCAAAAGCACATAAGTGTATTTTTGTAGGCTATCCTACAAATCAGAGAGGGTATAAATGTTTTGATCCAGTTTTCAAAACAATGTTTGTCTCCATGGATGTCACGTTTTTTGAAGGACATACCTACTACAGCAATTCCCATCTTCAGGGGGAGAACACTAGTGAAGATGATTTTCTAGATGGTTCAACTTTTGAGTTTATTCAAGATGATGTTTCTCACAAACAGTTACCCAAAGAGAATGATATGCCAAATACAAAGTCAGTGGAAACAAATGAATTAAATGTTGAAAATATTGAATCTACCAATGAACAACCTTTGGTAATGCCATCTCAGAATCAAAATACTGAAACAACAGAGATGTGTGCGAAACGGTTTAAAGGTCTTGTCTATTCAAAGGAGTATCAAGCATAGAAAAGAAGAGGCACTATCCCACATCATTACCAAAAGTCTAATAAGAGGTTGGATCATGACATTCATGATGACTCTTCAATAGCTCCTGAAAATAATCCTCCAGGTAATTCTGAGTCAAACCATTCTAGTCAGCTTGATCTTCCCATTACTCTTAGAAAAAGTGTTAGGTCTTGTACAAAACATCCGTTGCCAAATTTTGTGTCTTACAAAAATATTTCACCCTCATATTGTGCCTTTATTTCACAAGTGTCGAGTGTGGTTATTCCTAATAGTGTCCAGGAGGTTCTAAATGTTCTTGAGTGGAAAGAAGTGATTTTTGAGGAGATAAGAGCTCTGGAGAAGAATGCTACTTGGGAGAAAGTGGATCTGCCATATAGGAAGACAGTTGTTGGCTGTAAATGGGTATTTACCGTGAAGTACAACTCAGATGGATCTTTGGAAAGATACAAGGCTCGCCTTGTGGCTAAAGGCTTAACTCAGACATATGGGTGGACTACATAGAGACTTTTTCTCCAGTGGCAAAGCTAAATACAGTTCGGGTACTCTTGTTTGTTGCTGCTAAGCTTGATTGGCTTCTGAATCAGCTGGATGTGAAGAATGCTTTTTTGAATGGAGACTTAGAGGAAGAAGTCTATATGGAACCTCCACCGGGCTTTACTGAGAAGTTTGGAACCAAGGTGTGCAAACTAAAGAGGTTTCTATATGGTCTTAAACAGTCTCCCAGAGCTTGGTTTGAGAGATTTACAAAGTTTGTTAAGAACCAAGGATATACACAGGGACAATCTGATCACACTCTCTTCACAAAGAAATCTACCAAAGACAAGGTTTCTGTCTTGATTGTCTATGTGGATGATATAATTATGACTGTAGATGATTTAGAAGAGATGATCAGACTGAAGCAGAGCCTAGCCAAGGAATTTGAGATTAAAGATCTAGGCCAACTAAAATACTTCCTTGGAATGGAAGTGGCAAGATAAAAAAAGGGCATTGTGGTTTCGTAGCGGAAGTATATTCTATATCTCTTGAAAGAAACTGGAATGAGTGGTTGCAAACCTTCGGATACTCCAATAGAAGCTAATGCTAAACTTGGAGATGTAAAAGATGGTGTTCCAGTAGACACAGGGAGATACCAAAGACTGGTTGGAAGACTAATCTACTTGTCACATACACGTCTTGACGTTGCTTTCGCTGTGAGCATGGTAAGTCAATTTATACATTCTTCGTATGAAGAACATCTGGAAGCTGTGTATCGAATTCTTCGTTATTTGAAAAGCACACCAGGAAAAGGACTCTTCTTCAAGAAAAATGAGAAGAGAGGAATTGAGGTGTATACAGATGCTGATTGGGCAGGTTCGGTCACTGATAGAGGATCAACATCAGGCTACTGTACATTTCTATGGGGCAATTTAGTCACTTGGAGAAGCAAGAAGCAGAGTGTAGTAGCTAGAAGTAGTGCTGAGGCAGAATTCAGATCAATGGCTCAAGGAGTGTGTGAGATTCTTTGGCTAAAAAGGGTTCTGGAAGAGCTTAAGAGACCAATAAATTTTCCTATGAAGTTGTATTGTGACAACAAAGCGGCTATCAATATTGCTCATAATCCGGTTCTACATGATAGAATAAAACATGTTGAGATTGATAGACACTTTATAAAAGAAAAGCTTGAAGAAAGAATAATTTGTACTCCATTTGTACTCACCACACAACAAGTTGCAGATGTTTTGACTAAGGGTTTGTTGAGACAGCCATTTGAACTTCAAGTGAGCAAGTTGGGCATGATGGATATCTTTGCACCAACTTGAGGGGGAGTGTCAGGAATATTGGGTTAGGATTTGATTATTATAGATTTGAATAAATTAGAAAAGTTATATCCTAGGATCAAGTTATAGAATAAAATCCCTGATTATATGGGATCCTAGGGTTAGCCATATATTGTCTTCTTTTCTATTTAAAGGTGTTTTATTCCTCTGTAATGTATACAATGAATAAGAGAGTTATTCTCTCCTTTCTTCCTCTGTGAATATCTAAAAAGCATTCCTCAATGGGGACTTAGAGAAAGAAGTATACAAGGATGCACCACCAGGATTTGATGGAAAGTTTGGTACAAAGGTATGTAGGCTGAGAAAATCTTTATATGGATTGAAGCAGTCACCAGGGCTTGGTTCGAGAAGTTTACTCAGTTTGTTAAAAGTCAAGGGTATATTCAAGGGCAAGCCAATCATACTATGTTCTTCAGACATTCGCAGGATGGAAAGATGGATGTGCTAATTGTATATGTGGATGACATAATTCTAACTAGAGATGATATATCTGAGATAAACAGGTTGAACACTTCCCTCTCCTCAACTTTTGAGATCAAGGATCTGGGATCTTTGAGGTATTTTCTGGGCATGGAGGTTGCGAGATCAAAGAAAGGAATTATTGTATCTCAATGAAAATATGTTATTGATCTCCTAAAGGAGACCGGAATGAGTGGCTGCAGACCAACAGACACTCCGATTGATCCCAATCAGAAACTTGGAGATGACAAGGAAGGTGATCTGGTGACTACAACTCGGTATCAAAAACTGGTGGGAAAATTGATTTATTTATATCATACAATACCAGATATTGCATTTGTTGTGAGTCTAGTAAGTCAATTCATGCACTCACCGTATGAGAAACACCTTGAAGCAGTTTTTTGAATTCTTCGATAGGTGAAGAGTACTCCAGGCAAAGGTTTACTTTTCCAGAAGACTCCACATCAGAACATTGAAGCATATACCGACGCAGATTGGGCAGGCTCGGTTAATGACATGAGGTTTACGTCAGGATATTGCACTTTTGTCTGGGGAAACTTGGTTACGTGGAGGAGCAAAAAACAGAATGTAGTTGTAAGGAGCAGTGCTGAGGCATAATACATGGCTATGGCTAACGGAGTGTGTGAGATGTTGTGGGTAAAAAGAGTTCTCGAAGAACTGAAGATGCCAATAAATATGCCAATGAAGTTGTATTGTGACAACAAGGCCGCCATCAACATTGCACAGAATCCAGTACAACATGACCGCACAAAGCATGTGGAGATTGATAGGCACTTTATAAAAGAGAAGATTGATTGTGGAGCTATTTGCATGCCTTTTGTCACAACTACGCAACAAATAGCTGATTTTCTCACTAAAGGACTGTTTAGGCCTAATTTTGAACTTTTTGTAAGCAAGTTGAGCATGTTTGATATCTATGCACCAACTTGAGGGGGGGTGTCAGATTTGTCAGTATTTCTAGGAATAAATTAGGATATTTTATTTATGGAAATATGTCAGGATCAGTTGGTAGTTTCCATTCCTAGTTTCTAGGAAAGAATTAGCTGATTCTGAGTAGCTATAATTGCTGATTTTGTGGGCCTTTCTCTCCTATTTAAGTTTGTATCCGATTCATTGTCTTTCAAGGGAATAATAAAATTTCTTCTTCCCTAAAACCTAAAGATTCTTATATGGAAAGAGCAATCTCTTGTCTTCCATGCCTCCATTCTTAGGTAACTTAACGCCCTTTTGAAATTGAATTTGTGTTCTGAAATTTAATTTCTGTTTGCAAGAGTTCTTTCACATCTATACCCCCAATACTGGGGTTGGAGTTGCGGCATTTGCAATTTATTACAGAACCAATGATTTCACATCTTTTAGGTGGTGGTGAGATGATCTCTGATGTATTTCTAGATCATTCCACTTACGCAGAACCATCATCCAGGTCCGTGGAACTTGTTTAGAATTTGTTTACTGTCTGGTGCATGTGTCGTGTATTCATCAACCTTTTACTAAATCAGATTTGAAGCTGGAACACCAGCAATGGGAGAAGCAGTAGGATTAGGAGCAGCAATTGATTATTTGTTAGCAATCGGGGTGCAAAAGATACATGATTATGAGGTTAGTTAAACTTTTCGATGCTTTTTTTCCCGTTCTGTTTTTTCTTATGCTAGAGAAGGCTGACACTAGCCTCATTACCCTTAGAAGCTAGGAAATGGGACATCCACTGCATCCCTTTTTTTGTTGATTTTATTTTATTTAATTGTTTTCACAGGTAGACCTGGAAAACTATCTATATCTAAGCCTTCGATCAGTTCCTAATGTTCGCATTTATGGCCCTGTACCTTCAGAAAATGTCCGTCGTGCTGCACTTTGTTCATTCAATATTGAGAGCATTCACCCAACGGACACTGCTACTTTTCTTTATCAACCAGTAACCAACAAGGTTTACAAAGTCCGGTAATTCTTAACAAAAGATTTGAGAACACGTACTCTAATTGTTGTGAAAGAGATCTCAAATGATCAGTAACAAACGTGTAAATTCAGCATGGTGTGGCTATCAGATCAGGTCACCACTGTGCTCAACCCCTCCATCGCAGTTTAGGAATCAGCGCGAGTGCCTGTGTAAGTCTCCACTTGTACAATACCAAAGAGGATGCCGACTACTTCATTCAAGCCCTAAATTATAGTCAACTTCTTCAACTCTTTCAAGTAGAGCCAACAATAGCTCTGCCCTACCTATTGTACATTTCTACCAATCTGTACGCTAATATTATACTGAACCAGATAAAGTTTGTAGCATTATTATTTCAAGTGTTAAGTTGTGCTGGGAAGGAGCTAATCTTCTTACCTTGTTTCAATAATCTGATGCTTAGTAAAACTTTTCCGAGGGGCAGAGGACGTTCTTTTGTTGAACAGCATGTTGTGATGTTTTGTATGTTACAGATAATATAACTCGTTGAGCTATATCGTGTGAGCAAGTGTTAATATGGTACAGGCACTTTTTTGCTAGTAGAGATGGCAAAACCTAGCACAACCAAAGAAAAACCAGAAACCATTTCTTGCCTTTCATATCAACACCAAGTGTGTAGGCAAGAAATTCCCAGCTCAGATCAAAACCAAGTGCAAATGTTCGATAATAACTATATTGCAGAGTCAGATTTTACACTGTAGAGATTCTTTAGAGACCAACAGGAACTGCACCCTTCATTAGAGATGTAAACAATGGTTTTCTTCACTACTACATTCTTAGAGGTGAAAATTTTGCTTTTCCTGTGGGACCTTACGAGGATATGTCCATGTCCATGTTTTTCTCTTCATTTGCTTAAGTACGCATCTTAGCAAAATCAATAGTTTTCTTCCCATCTCGAGGCTTACCAAAAAAATGCTTTTGGTAATCAGAGTACAGAACTTGCTTGTAAATAGGTTTTTCTCCGGTCTCCAATACTTTTGGCAGAGGTCCTATGAGAGCAACAGATAGAGGAGTCACAAATATTGGAACGGAAATTCTGCTTTTGTTCTTGTTAGGTATTGCACGATGCTCAACGCTTTTGTAGAGGCCATTGCTCATTATCTGCAACACATCGCCAATGTTGATTACCAATGCACCATCAACAGGGGGGTACATGGATCCAACTATCAGCTCCGCCTTGGCGGACATAAAGCCCACCGGAGTGATCTTGGAGGAGTACTGTTATGGTTGATATGTCCGAGTAGCGGCCAACTCCTGCTGTGAGCTCTGGGTTGGGACACTTTGGATAGTAATTGAAGCCAAGCCTCGTAGCACCCTCAACATATGTTCCGTCTCTTTGTCTACGTCCTTCACATTCAATCTCTTTAGCAGAACATGCAATAGCTTTTTAATCACATCTTCAGCCTGCTTCATGTATTCTATTGCTTCCTCCCTAATGGTTTGTCATTTCAAAGGAAGAGCAAGAAAAAGTAAATAAATTTTCAGACAACAGGGATTATGTGAGATTCAAAGCATGTTTCACTCATGAATTACTACATACCATATCTCAAAACAACTGCATATTCTATCATCGAGTCATGCTCTTTTAAGAATTTTTTTTTTTTTTTTAAATGGTAACTAAATGGAAGTCATACCAATTGCAAAAACTACATTTCTTTCAGAACATTACCTGCACTCAGGTGGCCAAGAAGCAAAAGCCTGATCCTCAGACACATACAACATAATGAAGTAGTCTTTCCACTCCAAAACCTGCTCAGCTCTCGGGCTAAAACTCGTCCCATATCGCACACTCTCCGAAGGCGAATCCCTCGCGTACTCCCTCTTCTCTTCCGTCGGCAAATCGAAAAACCGATGCACAGCCGCCTCAAGATCAGCAACAACTTTGTTGGGCACGCCATGGTTGACAATTTGGAAGAAACCGTACTTCGTTGCAGCCTCGAAAATGGCATCTGCGACGTTGGGATCATCCCACTTAGAGAAATCTATGACAGGTATTGAAGCTTCGACCTCTGTTTTGCTTGTGTCGAGTCTTTCCTCGAGAGGCTGGATATACTGAGAAGGGACTGTTTTAATTCCCATTTCTGCCAGACCCTTAACTCCATTTCCTTATTTGATCACAAAATCGATCACATTAATGGAAGAATGGTGCGGCGCTGATGACATTGCTTTGGTTTGTGTGGGAAATAGAGAAAAAAAAAATTGAAGTTTGTAAAATCGAGATATTCTTGGATTCTGTTATTCACATACAAAAGGAACCAAAAATCTGGAAGAAGCTGTTGGGCGTGGCTAAGATTGAGCCACATCAGCAAGCTTGACGCCTATAGGCAGCTAAATGTTTATCCTTCCGAATAACTAATTAGTGTGAATCAGTTTTCCTATTTTCTATTTTTTTTATTTTTTTATTGTGTCTTATAATTATAGACTTTTTTTATTTGATCGATTTAAATTTAGAATTCGAGTTTTGTTATAATAAAAATTTTTTAAACATAATTACATTTAATTTTTTTATTATAATAAAAAATTTTCATATAAAATTACATCAAATTAATAATGTGATGATTGATTTCAATTACAGATGGCATAAAGATAATAGGACGAGCCAGATTTTTCTTTTTTTCAGAAAGCAGAGATGGAACGATTTATAGATGGTATCCGGGGCTATTCTCCGTGGGCCCTTCAAGTATGTTTTTTTTTTTTTCCTTTAGAGGTCGGATAGATAACAATTATGATTATTATTATTTTTTGTCTTGCTTTTTCTTTTTCCTTTATTTTCCTCCTTAATCCCTTTTTTTATTGCATCTTTTAATCTTTTTCTATATGTTTTTAAATATATCTTTATTTAAATAATTTCTTTATGATTATTTAAATTATTATTTTTTTCTAATTACCTTATTGAAATAATTTATTCTCAAATATGTCTCTACATAAATTTTTATTTTTTCTGTCATTCTCATAAATTTTAAGTTTAGTTGCGAAACATTTTGCAAGGTAATAAAGTGTGCGTAATAATCAGCACAAGCTTTTTTTTTTCCCTTGTCCTTTGCTTTGGATCTTTTTTCTGCAGTTGTCTTTATTTTATTCATCATTTTTTTATCTTTTTTTTAATAATTTATATAACCGTTATTTTAAATGAGTCACGAGCACAGAACGCGTGTTTTGATTAGTGACTCTTAAGTATGTGTAAGAGAAGGTTGCTACATAAAAAAGATTGACTTTTTTTCCTCCTTTTTTGAGCATGCTTCTCCAATGGTATGCACTGTTTTAAGAGAGTTTGTCACTCTTCTATCAAAAAGAGCACTCTTTTTCATATTTTTTTTATGGGTGACTTTTGGTCTATAAATGTCTCATACTCGATCGATTAAAGTTGTCTATCATTATAGAGTTGTGTTTTTAAATAGTTATATGTGCACTTGTTCTTTATGCTGACTACCCGTCGCAAGAGCTCAACGCACGTTTTTCTAACCACTCGCGTTCTATGATATGTGGTAGAATCAGTCAATGATTGGAGTTACATTATGCTTGCATTGCGAAGTCAGTTATATCAGTATTAGTGTTTGTATCTCTTACTTTGAAATACATTTTACCTTAAAAAAAATAGAATTGTCTATCATTATAGAGTTGTGTTTTTAAATAGTTATATGTGCACTTGTTCTTTATGCTAACTTCCCGTCGCAAGAGCTCAACGCACGTTTTTCTAACCACTCGTGTTCTATGATATGTAGTAGAATCAGTCAATGATTGGAGTTACATTATGCTTGCATTGCAAAGTCAGTTATATTAGTATTAGTATTTGTATCTCTTATTTTGAAATACATTTTACCTTAAAAAAAATAGAATTGTCTATCATTATAGAGTTGTGTTTTTAAATAGTTATATGTGCACTTGTTCTCTATGCTAACTTCCCGTCGCAAGAGTTCAACGCACGTTTTTCTAACTACTCGCGTTCTATAATATGTGGTAGAATCAGTCAATGATTGGAGTTACGTTATGTTTGCATTGCGAAGTCAGTTATATCAATATTAGTGTTTGTATCTCTTATTTTGAAATACATTTTACCTTAAAAAAAAATAGAATAGTGTACTATATTTATGTTTGAAAATTCCATTATTTCTGATCGCATCTTACGTACAATTCCATTATTTCTTATCTCATCTTACGTAAGTAAAAAGAATCAAAATAGTTTAGCTTCCCTTTAGCGTGTCCATCCTCTTTGCTCCCTTCCGTTTTTTATTTTTTGCGTTTTACTTTTTTTTCATATTTGGGATTTTTTTTTCTATATATCTTATTTTTTATAATGTCTTTTTAAAATACCTTTTTTCATCACTTTTTTTTTTTGTTAAAATTATTTCTTTCAAATTTATTCTTATTTTATTTTTCATTTTTTCCTTGCGAGATACTCATGTAGATTTTAATTCTCTTTTAATGTGTTTTTTTAAATAGTATTATTTCCCCTCTATAAGTACTAACGCGAAAAAAGGTTCATTTCAATGGTATTAGAGCTGTAAGTTTGTGCTAGGCCAAACGGGCCGGCTGAGGTTTCAAGCCTAAATGCTTATTTGAGCCTAGTCATGTCGGCCAAAACATCTTGATCTTTTAAAATTTTTTTTTTTAAAATGCCTTATAAATTTCATAGCCGAGCCGGGCTGTCTCTAGGCCCGTCAGGCTTTAGGGCCGAGCCGGGTCGAACCTCTCTCCTTTAGGTCAGCCCAGCCCTGGAAGTCTAAAATTTCACCTTTAACTTGTGCTTTCTAAACTTTAGATTCATTTTCAGTTTGTCCTCTAAAATTTTAAAGCTTTCACTTTACCCTTTAAATTTTAAAACACTCTCATTTAAGTCTTTATGTTAGAGTTTTTGTTTAAATCATATGGAAAAGAGAGGGTTAAATTGAGTCAATTAGTCTTTATTCTCTTAAGCCTATGGGCTCCTTATATTTTTGCCCCATAATTTTTTTTTTCAATGTTTCTTCTAGTTTGCCCCTTCCATTTTTTATGTTGTATTTTCATTTGATTCTTATTAAATTAAATCTCACCCAACTTTTTACTTTTAAGCAGCTAATTCAAACTTCAAACCTCAAGTAAATTAAAAATCAACAATCCTGCTATATAATAAATTCATATTTGTTTTGGAATATTAAAAATCAATTCTCTTACAAGCGTGGTTCCTGTCCTTTCACATAATAAAATTAAAGAAAGATACAAAAAGGTAAACAAAATTTAAATAAAAAAATTTGAGTTGTAATGTTTACGTGTTATTAATTCACATTAATAACCACTCTTTTATGTGGAGCATGATGCATGCATGACAAAGAAAGACAGCTTATTACGTCTGCATGTTTAGACCCGAAAAAAAGTAATCCTATTTCATTAATCCAAAACAGGTACTCCAAAGACCATCGTACACATACTCGTGAAAAATCATGCGGTAGACACAATATATATATATATATATATATATAAAAGTAAACATCAAACGTAGTAATCTGACAGGTACACAAAAATACTGACCATTTTATTGAACTATTTAATTAGCTAGAAAATGACACCAATTAGACCAAATTAGCTACGCAACGTAATTAACTTACGACGACGAAACCGACAATGAGTGCCACAAAGATCATCACTTGGTAGCCGGAGAAGAAGATCCGACGAAAAGCAGAGTTGTTTTGTTGGAAAAATTTGAGTGTAGAGGGTGAAAAGAATACATAAACAAGATATAGTTTGAGGCGTATAAGAATATTTTCTTTTAAGGTTTTATTTACCCTCACTTCTCAAAGTTTGCTAATGAGTTTTAATGGTAAATTACTCCCAAGATATAATAAACCTTTGAACACAATATCTAGCAATAATATTGAGTTTCAGAACATGAATAAAATTTGTAAATTTTTTGGAGAATTAATAAAGATAGATGTGCTATTTGATGAATGAATGCATCATCTTTAAATATTACAACCATTCACATATATAAAGGTACATTTTCAATGTAAATGTATCTTTTCATGGATTAATACACCTATTACAATAGTTATATTTATTGTTAATTGGTGTTCATATATGTATGAAAACATATCACCAATGGATGTAATGGTTCGAAACGTTTTAGATCACATAAACTCATAAAAACATTATTTTCTGTATAATTTCCGCTACAGCGGATGTTTTCTCACTGCAGCTGCAAACAAACCCAGTACATGCAAACATTTCGGGTGCAGCCAAAATATTTCGGCTGCAGTCGGTTTGGCCGAATCAAAGCAGTTTTTTCCGTTGCAGCGTTTTTTGAAGTCCTTTTAACACAAATTTTCATGTTTTAATACTCAAACAACTTGTGATCTTGATCAAGATATATTATAATTTTTCTAACATGGTTGGGGGTTCAAGAGAGTTACTTGGTGGTGAGGGTTCAGGAGCACTCGCTTCGAAAACAGTAATGCTGAGCTTCCGTCCAGTTTCACAGTGACCTAGTTTTCCATTATAGATACCATTTGTGTCCTGGAGCTTTCAGCATTATCTTGTTGTTTCCGGAGGTGAACTTTTCCGCGTCTGGTGCGGCAATGCAGTCCTTTAAAGAAGTGCAGTTCACTTTGTAGACGTCGTGATTAGGAGCTGCGTAGTTGAACACTACGAAAATTTGTTGAAATATTGGTCAACTATCTCATTAGGGCAACAATATCCTTGATTGAAGGAATTGATTATGAGCGTGATTGTAGGCTTAATATGAAGCTAATTGACGGCATGCATTTATTTGTGTTTTTAGGGAAACGTCTCTATTTGTACTCACGAATGAGCTCATTGTAAAATCATCAGTAAATGAAATCAAAAACATATTTTGATCTGTGGATGTTGGTGAAATTGCCGAACCGCATTAAAATTTTTTTGTTCTTTCGGTTTTTTTAATTTTTTGGTCTTTGTTTCAACAAAATTTATGGGCATAACCGTCAGTATCATTATTGTTATTATTGGCTTGAGATGATATACTTGTTGCTTGTTAGTTATTATCTATAAAATAAGGGAGTTTCTCCCATATTGGTAGATATGTATCAAAAATTATAATTTCTGTTATGCATATTTTTTTAATGTCATTTGATTTTAATCAAATCTAACCGTCAGAAAACTAATCCTACTGGTAGGATAGCCTACCGGAGATAGCTACATAAAATAAATGTTTATGAAATTATATAGTTGTTATCTACAAATTCTGTCTATTGGCATACTTTTTAATTTTAGTGAAATAATAGCAAATAGGTCATTTTTTTAAAAAAAAATATTTATTGTAAATAGCATATTTTTGGTTAATGATTCATTTATGAAGCAAATTTATAAGTTGAATTTGCATAAATATGTTTCATAAAGAAAAAGTTTATTATAAATATGTTATTTAAAAATACGTTAAAGCATGTTATTTACTATAGATATTTCTAAAAAAAAAAATGTTTAGCTCTTTCTCCCTTAATTTTAAAGTAATTTTAATCATTAGAGGAGCCAAGAATATGAAAACATAGAAGAAAATTGTACAAATTTTATAATGTTGTTCATTTGAATACTTTCTCAATTTAAATGGGTAACAATTAGTCGCTTCGTTTCAAATATGATCATTATATAAATTTCGTGAGGACACATTCCTGAGTTTATAAATTTAGTGGGGGAACAAATACAATTTGAAAAAGAAAATTATATGCATAGAAAAAAAAATAAAAATCTCAGTAGAACATGTACCTCCACTGAGTCGAAAGTAACTTCATCACAGATTTTAACGTGATGTAACATCATAAACATGCATAATGGTTTGGCCTCGTTCGTTTCGCTGATTCGAGTTTAGAATTTGAGTTTTGCTACAGTAAAAAACTCTCACAAATAATCACATCTAACTTTTTTGCTACAGTAAAAAGCTCTCACATACAATCACATCTCAACTCAAATTTTAAACTCGAATTATTGAAACGAACGAGGCGACAGTATGCTCTATTGTAAAACGTTTCGTTTGTTTTTGGATGCAAGAAAAAACTATGGAGCCGTTCACTTCGTATACTACACTGGAAGAAGCTCAACTCGAGTGTGAAATTAGGCAGAGTTACGCGTTCACGAAACGCAACTCAAATTTTAAATTCGAGTAATAACTCGAGTCGATGAGTTTTACCGACCCTTATTTTCCCATTACTCCAGTGTGATTCTACAATGCGGATTCCCTCTGCTGACACTTCTTCCCGTTGGACCCTCCTTCGTGCCTCTCGCCTTGAGTTTTCACTCTGAAAAGCCCCGACGATTCTCCGCAAAAGGCTTTCTGAAAAGCTCTGTCGCAAGTTCTCCCTGCTGCTCGAATCGAATCTCTGGTATTAGAACCCAACTTGAATCGCGGGATCGTTGGGAAGATCAGCAGTGGAAAAAGGTAATCCCCCCAATTTCCTCCAATTTTGTCTTTGATTGCTTGTTTAATTCCGAACCCTAGAAAGATTTTCCGCTCCTACCCTTGAATTTTCATCACGGATCTTATTGATCCGACGCGAGGCTACCGGCGTACTCCTTTGGTGGTAATACTGAGTCGATGTAGAGGCAAACGCCGGAACCTCGCGCCGAATCGTTATCGCCGGTTCAGGCCTTACTGTTACCGGTGCCGTTATCGGACTCCTTTACGAGGTGCCTCACAGTTGCGTTTGGGGGTTGTCCAAGCATATCAGCCGTTGTCCTCAACTGGTTCGAACACGGTATGAGCTTTCCCCTTTACTGAATTTCTACATACCATTTCTGCATTTTAGGCTACAATGTTCTTGATTTTCCATGCTTCTGGTTTCCATTGCCAACTTTTCTTCTGGTTTGATCATGCTGCAATGCTTGTCGTTTGCATAAACTACGCACTGCATATACTGATGTCGTACTTATGGAACCTTTCATTTTGGCATTAACAACCTGCTGCCCTATTTGGTTCTGCATTCCATTGGCAATTTTGCTTTGTCTGATGCCTAACTTACCACTAAGTACATTCCTCTTCCCTGTGGCTCATGTTGCTGAAATTACTTAAAATTTTTACACCATTTTTGAACTGCCTACAATGTCCTTGTTTAGTCATGGTTGATCCCTAGTTCATCGTCGTTTTCTCCAGATTTGATCATGCTCTAATGGTTATCGTTTGCATATAATACTCACTGCATTATACTGATGCCGTACTGATCACATGATTGTCGTTTTCATTTGTTACTCACTGCATTATATTGATGTCTGGTGCCCTGTAGAAACTTATCACCGTAGTTCGTACTTCACAGTATATGAAAACAGTGATGTCCTATAAATTGGACTTTCTTTAGTATGGGTTTGTAATTTGTTGCCTTTATAATGAACGCCGCCGATATCATACAAATATGGATACATTACTCGTTGTAGTGTGTTGTGTTATATTAGATGCCAAGAGGGAGATCCGACGATGAGTCCACTCTTCACTAGACAGAAAGGCAAAAAGAGGAGTTGCTTATGCGATTCGCTGCCTACAATCGTACTTCTAACGGACGAAAGCCTGATTCTAAAACCTGGGAGGATTGGGCGAAAGAACTTCAAGACTTTTTCAAGGATCAAGTGACCCTTGTGAAAGTGCAACATATGAAAGTCCGTCTAAAGGCCAAGTTTGATCATGAGCTAATGCTACGCAATAACACAGGACTGGGCTGGGACCCAGTGACCGGAGCCGTGATGTGCACTGATGAATATTGGAAAGATTTTGCGAAGGTAAATGTTTATAATCCCTTTACCACGTGGGCTTAGTTCTGCCAACGTAAATTTTGGAATGGAATGGTTCATTTTGTTTGCTCCTTCTCATGCAGAACAAGAAATGGGCAAAGGCGGCCAGGAATCAGCCTCTTAAAAACTTTGACTTGTACTATGAGGCGTTTGGTGGTAGGAGGGCAAGTGGGGGGTTCGAGTACGGGTTGGATAAGCCAGCCAATGAAGAGGAAAATGCAGTCCCCATTTCCGATGACGGAGGGGCGACATCTGGCTCACTAGGCAGTGATGATGGCTTCGTCAACACCATGCGGGCTAGTTTGCACAATGTAAGAGGTCTCAACATCGCCACATCATGAAGGCCATAGGCAAGAAAACAACCAAGTCCTCGCGCAGGGTGGCGGGTGATCCGGAGGCCAAGGAATTAATTGGCCGACTTGTTTCTTCAGTCGAAAGCAAGCATAGTAGCTGTAGCAACAGCTTCAGTGCCAATCAGATTTCGGCCACTAATGCTCTCATGCACCGGTGCCAAGAAATAGTTAAGGAAATGGCGCTTGATGACGAAACCGCTGTCACATTTTTGGAGGCCATCGCGTGGTATCCGAATATGCAGCAAATTTTCGTTAAGATAACAGAGAGTCAACGTGCCTTCTTCGTGACGAAGACAATCAATACGTCACGGAATCAAACAGCTGCACATTTCTCCACTCCAAACACATATATGGGGGCGCAGTTCGTGTCGCCTCAATTTCCCCACTTCATGCCACCGGCCATCAACTTCATGCACCCCCCACTAATAGTTGGACAACAACCCGCCCCCTTTAGTCAGTGGCCTCCAAACTTTGGGCGTCCCCAGGTCCCAAAATTTTCAACTCTACCGCCGAACATGCACCAACATTTTGCACAATTTCCCAACAATCCCTAAAACAACAATCCCCCACAGCCGCCCACCTACAATCCAAGTACACCGTACTACGTGCCACATTTTTCACCGCAAAGTGGCACATTTGGTGGCAAAGAGTTGGCGGTCCCTGCCACATTATAATCTTTAATTAATGGTCGTATTCTCATTTATGTATTCTTACTATTGAACAATTTCCATTAAAATGTTGCTACGGACTAATGGAAGCGATGGTAGTTACTTTTTTCCCACTATAGCTGTGGTCACATTGAGATTGCAGTGTGGTGATCATGGCTATTGAGTTGTACTTCTATTGCAATATTTATTGTTAGTGCGCTGAGCTTATTTCTTCCATAACATGTTTAATGCATTGAACTACATACATATATATTTTGTGTACTTATGCATTCGTCGCAGGAAGTCATGTGGAATCCAGGGCCATCATATGTGGTTGCCGCAAATGATGACATCGATGACTCCGACGACGAGTATGAGATTGCAGCATTTGCAATTGTCTTATGGTATTACTACACATATATGGAAATACCTCTACCTCGACCAAAGCACATGTCGGCCCTAACAAGTATAATGTCTGTCGGTTACTTACTTGATGGACATGAGGACGTGATTAGGTCGAAAATTAGGATGAGCAGTGAGTTTTAAGCAACTAAGTTCCTTGCTTGAGCTACAAGGGTACTTAAGACCAACTAGGAATATGAATGTCGATGAGCAGGTTTTTATTTTCCTCTACATTGTTTGTCAAAGCTCAAACAACAAGGAGTCACAAGATCAATGACAGCATTCAGGTGCCACCATTTCAAAGTATTTCCACGCCGTTTTGACTACCTTGTGTAAGCTCCGTTTTGACTTCATTAAACCACCAAACTTCAACGTTATCGATCCTGTCGTAGCCGCTCATGGAAACAAGTATTTGTCATGATTTCAGGTATAGTGTTTCAACTTACTATTCTATTTTAAAAACTCGCTACCATAACACTTAAAAGACATTTGTTGCTTATATATGTTGTCAACTATGTAGAATTGTGTTGGCGCTCTTGATGGGACTCATGTACCATGCGTTCCACCACCTTCAAGTCCCGAAGTATGGAGAAATAGAAAGGGGTTCTACTCCCAAAATGTGTTAGGGGTCTACTCGTTCGACATGAAGTTCACCTACATTTTAGCCGGATGGGAGAGATCTGCCCATGATGCTCGTGTGCTTGCATCCGCAACAAAGACGTCCGTCAAAAAGTTCCCATATCCACCACAAGGTATATTATTATGCTTCGTTTTTACATAACTTTTCATTTTGGCACGTTTGTGGTTACATGTGGAACTAATATATTCACGAATTGCCTTCTAACTCACACCACAGGTAAATATTACCTCGTTGACTCTGGGTACGCAAACAATGATTGTTTCTTGACGCCCTACCAGGGGAGCACTTACCACCTTCAAGAGTATAGAGCAAGGCGTGGTTGGCCCCAAAATGAGCGTGAGTTGTTCAACTACACCCATTCTTCCCTAAGGAATTGTATCGAGCGCACATTCGGCGTATGGAAAGTTAGATTCCGTATATAACTACCCAATAGATAAACAGATACAAATTCGGATGGCTTGTGCTGTGCTACACAATTTCATACATATGTACAACCGCAACGATGATCTACTCACCCAGTACATGAGGGACGCCGTTCCGGTATGTGAATCAGAATCACAATCCTGATCGGAAAGTCCAACAACATCATAACCGTCCACACCGACGACAAATGAATATATTGAGGGACGAAATAACTAGTATTATGTGGGCTGCATCCGAAAATAATCGGCATCAATAGATTATTATTTGTGCATTACTTAGGAACCATATATTCAGCTGCGTTTGTTAGCTAATTGGACCATGAGTTGGACTTTCTTTAGTATGGATTTGTATTTTATTGCCTTTATAATGACCGCCACCAGATTATTATATGTTTATATATATATATGTGTGTGTGTGTGAAGAACAATTGATTTTGTGCTAATATAGGCGAATGTTCACGTTTTAGAGAACATATGCATATGGGTTGTATGTCTACATATCCAGTTTAAACTATGAGATACTTAATATTAGTGAAAATTTGGGTGAGATTTAATAATATTTAAAAAAAAAAAAATAGATATTACAATTAAAAATTTTCTGTTGGGCAAACAAGCTGAAGAAAAATTGAAAAGAAAATTTGATGGAGGCAAAAGTACGAGGACCAGTTGCCGTTGGGCTTAAGCTAGCTATGCCCCTCGTTATAGGAAAAACCCATTCGATCGAAGTGGCATTCTTAGAGCATGAGCAGCAAAACTACGAGGACTATGATTTGCGTCTCAATTCTAATCCTCATTCAAAAGAAGACGATGATGCTGTTCTTCCTAAAAGACTAGCCATTGGCTAGCTTTGTGAGTTTGACCTTCAAACATGTATTAAAGCTAGAACTCAAATGGATTTGTGCGTTTGAATTTTGATGAATAAGAAAAAATGTTTATAGATTGATGTGACCTTTCAATAGAATAGATGGAGGACGGATGAGATCGGTGAGATTTGTGGAATGAAAAATGAAGAGAACATAAAACGAGAAGAAAGAGCGGGAGTCCCCAAAGCGTGAAAAATAGGAAGAGGTTTAGAAAAACCAAGTTAGACATCAATAGGAGATAGAAATCAGAGTAAAGATAAATGGAGAATTTTTTTTGAGTTGACATAATATGAGTGGATGGATATTGCTTGGAACAAAAAAAAAAAAAAAAAAAAAAAAAAAAAAAAAAAAAAAAAAAAGAGAAAAGAAAAAGTCAGAGGATGCAAGTCCCTCAAGAATACCAACGGCATGTCAATTTTTTTGGTCAATTGACGTTAATTAGAGACGTTAATGTCAATTTTTTTTAGTGGCAACATAATGCTGAGTCCGTTATGTGCTAATAGATTTTGTAAATGATGCGGCAATGGGATAGGGTTAATTAACAAAAAAAAAATTAGATAGAAAATTTTGAACAAGTGAGTAACATACTTTTGTATAATATAGAGGAGTGAGATGCATAATATAGTAATTATGACGTTCTAGAGGTGTAAGAAATATAGTGTAAGATGATCAAATATATTCGTGTTACACATTTTCAATAGAAATATAGGCCCCGTTCACTTCGCTGATTCGAGTTTAGAATTCGAGTTTTTTTACAGTAAAAAGCTCTCACAAACAATCACATCTAATTTTTTTGCTACAGTAAAAAGCTCTCACATAAAGTCACATCTCAACTCGACACTGAGGAAAGAATGAAGCTTTTTCTATGTTGTTGAGCATTTTAACTTCTTTTCATTTTTCATACGAATCGGGTCCGTTTAGTTCGCTGATTCGAGTTTTTAATTCGAGTTGAGATGTGATTTTATGTGAGTTTTTTATTGTAGCAAAAAAGTTAGATGTGATTGTTTGTGAGAGCTTTTTACTGTAGTAAAACTCGAATTCTAAACTCGAATCAACGAAATGAACAGGGCGATAATCTATAGTTGTTTGAGTAATGTGTTATTTGAGAAAAAAAAGATTATAAGGACAGCCTTGCCAATGGTGTTTCACTAATGATATTTTTTTCCTACTAATTTTTCTTTAAAGATATGTTGTAGTACTAGTTTCAGGTAAAGGTTGAGACAAAAAAGAGGGGAAAAAAACAGATTGAATCCTGAATATAATATGTTTAGTTTAATGCTTAACTGGATGAGACGGTTTGCCTAGTAAAATAAGCAATACTTTTTTACTAAGATAGTTGAAGAGGGGTACATTGGAGATTGTAAAGTAATTACCAAAAAAAAAAAAACAAAGCTGTAACTTAGTTAAATATATTAAGGAAGGCATTCTGCAATTAACATGATAAAGTATTAAGCCAAACATTATGTTATTGTGATGAATGTTCATATGTATTACATACAGAGTGCAACAAAATTTTTTTTCTTGTTTTTCCTTAACAATGAAAAACATTAGGGAGGAAGCAATAGAATACATGACGAGGGCTGAGATTGTAATCAAAAGGCTTCTACAAGTCCTGCTGAAGATATTGAATGTGAATGACATAGACAAAGAGACGGAACATGAGTTGATGGGTGCCATGAGGCTCAACTTCAACTACTATCCAAAATGTCCCAACCCAGAGCTCACAGCAGGTGTTGGCCGCCACTCGGACATATCAACCATCACAGTCCTCCTCCAAGACGACTCTGGCGGGCTTTATGTCTGCCGAGAAGGCAGTGGAGCTGATAGTTGGATCCATGTACCGCATGTTGATGGTGCATTAGTAATCAACATTGGCGACGTGCTGCAGATAATGAGCAACGGGCTCTACAAAAGCGTTGAGCACCGCGCTTTACCTAACAAGAACAAGAGCAGGATTTCCATTCCAATATTCGTGAATCCTGGACCTGATGCACTTATAGGACCCCTGCCTCAGGTGTTGGGAACTGGGGAGAAACCTATTTATAAGCAAGTTCTGTACTTGGATTACTTCAAGCATTTCTTCAGCAATCCCCACGATGGGAAGAAGGCTATTGAATTTGCCAAGATATGTGAGTAAAACAGCTAACAGGGATATGTGAGGTTCTGGAGCCAAAAGCAAACTTTCACCTTTTTCTCCCATTCATTCTGCATAATGAATGTAGTTAGTGTTTTTGAATTTCTTGCTGGTACATTTATACAGTAAGTTTTTTGGCTCGGTCTTTATCTGATCTCTAATTATACATCAGTTTGGATGTTGAGTCAAAGAAAATGATACGCTAAAAAAAAAAAAAAAAAAAAAAAAAAAAAAAAAAAAAAAGGGAACACAGGTACGGTTGGGAACAACTGAAATGTATTTTTCTGCTAATCATATAGATTAGTTTCAGTGTAAGAAGATTAGCTAGCTAGTTTGTTAGTGCCAAGTGTACACATGTACGAATGTTAGAGGTAGTTTAGTGTATTAGTTGAGAAGAATTTTATTCATTGTCAGAGCATTCCTTTTCTTCCATAGAAATGTTGGTTTCTCAAACCGGATTTTCAAAAAAAAATTGTGCGGAAGCGTGGTATCGATCAAATCACATAAATTAAAATTTAATGCGATCATTATTTCATGTTAATTTAACTACAAAGATATTAAAGAAAGGAATGAGGATTTGACCGTCGTTCGATTAGGACGAAAATCTTGAACTCCTCCAACACCGTCTTGAGCTCTTAAATTCCAAGAACACCACTCTATTCTCTGGAAAAAAAAATTTTCGTTCCACTTCTTAAAAACAGAACTCATTTTGTTTTTGAGTAAATGTGCAACCGCACATTTACTCCATTTCCTCATGGTGAGGAAACGTGCAACAGCACGTTTCCTCCCACTCCCCTTTTTGTTTTGTTTTCTTTTTTTTTGGAAATGTGCACATGCACGTTTCCTTTCTTTTATATATATATAATATATATATATTAACGAGGGGAGGGAGAAGGAAACGTGGAGAAAATAATTCTCTCTAAATTCATCCATATTAATTTAAAACAATTTTAAATTAATTTTAATATTAATTAATCAAATTAATTAATATGTGTGTATTTAGAATTCTCAATTCTATATTAATAATTATAACCCAATATGATATATTCAGTTCACATTAATCTTATGGAGCCATTGAGAGGAACTATGGACATTATAATTTTAAGCTCCAATAATTTTGACAATTAATTAATACCTTAATTAATATGTCAAAATTATTAATTCTAAATTACTCCACTATAAATTTGGAATTGCACTCTCAAAATAATAAAATAATTATGTTCACGGAATTTGTGTTGTCCATTGATATATTCACTACATACGAATTAATTCTCCATAAACGGTTCATAATTAAAGCTAGGTATTTTCTGTTAACCTCTTTAATTATATCTTTCTCCATAAGTACCATTGATCCTCTAATGAATAATATATTTTATGATCCAATCATAAAATTGAGCGCTCTTATTATTCAAGTCCTGAATCAACACTTATGAGATTCGTCAATCTACTTCATTATGAAGGAATGGATTTCATCTTGTAAATTAATATTTCCGGCTATTTATTTTACTATGCTCCCAATATACCAAGACTTTAACACTATTCACATGTGTCATTACTCAATATGTCAAAGAACATAATATCATAAATAGGAGTTTATTAATTACTCAGAATTAAGATTAATACATATATGACCATCATTGATTAACATTGAATACTCTATTTAATAACGGAATTTATTAGAGATTCATAATTAATCGCGTTCCGGTCCTATGTAATCATATTACATAAAATGCTTTCATTTCAATGATCTTATTATTAACAATCTAGGATAAGATTGTTTCATTCAGAATGTAATGAACCGCATTAGTAATTTTAAATTAAAGATCCCAACTTTAATTTATAATTACGGACAAGTTTAGATTATTTTATTTCAAACATTATCCTCTGCATATAACAATTATATACAATGTTTAAAGTTACATAAAAAAGAATATAGAGATTTTGATATTTATAAAACATCACATGTATGCAAAATAATATTGAAAAAATTCCTCATTTCATTGATAATCAGCAAAATATTTACATCTTATTTGATTTATGGGCAGATATCCCAACAATAAATTCTTTCTTTTTGACATGGTATTAGATGGCGTTTGCTCGTGAAATCACTTCAACAGCATCAATGGCAGCTTATTCTCGGATGTTTTCTCCAATTTCTTTCATGCATTAAATTTCTTCGAGGTTGGATCGGAACAGATTTAGGATTTGAGATAATCATCTTAAAAATTCTCTTCAGCACAATTCCTTCACCAATGAAGTTTCTTGCCCCCTGGAGACGAGATTTTAGGAAGAATAAATCTCAAAACTTTTGAATTGGGAACAACAAGATCAGCTGATCATGTCTTTGTCACTAGTTTTGACGACTGAAAGTGTGCTTGCTTGTATGGTGAATTTTGAGTCATCATATTAGAATTGTCTAATTGTGGAGGTTTATTTTGCGTGCCAAGGTAACTAAGTTCACAGCGTTGCTTCAATCTACGGAGAAGGGTTATCCGGCAGGTGTCAAAAATCTGTAGCTATGTCGATCTTCTAACTCATTGGTATGGATTATTTGTTAAAGATCTTATAGTTGCAATTTTCGATCGTAATATGAGATTGTGATTCTAACCATTAGTTCGAGAACCGATTATTACACAGTTAAGAAGATGTAGTCGTCTCAAGAAGTTTGAATGGAAAAGAAATCCAAATCACTGGATTCTGTTACTGCTAATGTGGCTACTGCCAAACAGCAGGAACAAAGCAAAAAAGGAGTTTTTTTGGCAATCAGTTTCAGTCAGGGTTCACCAACAATCAGAGTTCTGTAATTTCATCCATTTAATCCAAACAATAGGAGTGGCTTTACTGGTAATGGTGGTCATCGAAATTTTGGCGGTGGCCGTGCTTGTATAGGTGGTTTTATTGGTGGAAGAGGATCTTGGGACGCAATAAAATCCAGTGCCAATCTTTCCTTCTATAGAAATTCTTTCCCCTTAACAAGGCCAAACAAACAGAAGCAAACACGAATCTTAATAATACAGACACATGACATAAACACACACACATATATACATATAAACACATTCGAAAGTCGGTATTTATTGTATAATCTTTCCTCTAATTTACAATATGCACAATTAAATTACGACTCACATTAGAAGGAAAAAAGAAAAAGAAAAAAGCACTGACAATGACCAAGGGTTGAGATCTTTCCTTACAGAGAAAAACCATTTTTCCTGGCTGAAATTTGATGGGGACCGATAAAATATCAAAGTACTTGGCTAGTCATACTTTAAAAGCTCGAGATGTTAAAACATGCTTTCGAGCTTGAACATCAATCTATCATGTGATCAAGTATTTACGGGCCCACACGACCGTAAGCCTTGGGTGGTGGCGGTACGGGATGATAGGTTCTATTCTTGCGGCCACATCCTTCTCGGCCAGATCCTTCTTGGCCAGATCCTTCTCGCCTGTTGCGACTAATATTATCATAATCATCTTCATCCCTGTCAGTGTAGTAGTGAAAAAATAAAAATAAAAATAAAAACTCCACGCAAATTAGATAATAGTACCATAAAACGGAAGAGCAGTAATGACAAGAATTATATCAGAGAAGAGACATTTGGGAGAGAAGGACGAAGAAACCAAAGGCGCCTGATAACAATATTATGAACCTCCATAGCCTCCTCATGATCTCTCTCTCAATCGCCTCCTTTATTGTGGATCGATCTTAGGTACTTATGGCAACTTTAGGACTTTATAAAGCATGCAATTTGATTAGGCTTAAATTAGTGCTAAGTAAGTGAATTATATTGAAAAAGATAAAAGATGTCTTTGGGAAAGCACAAGATCCAGAACCATCGATCGCTAGATTTTATCGTGCAAATGAGGCTGAGTACAACCTTTAAAGTTGTAGTTATTACCAGAATTAGGAAAATAACGGTTTTTTGATCAAATTTTAATTTTTTTAAGGAAAATGATTGTTTTTTTTTTTTTTACTAGTTAATCAGTGATTGGTCAATAATAAATCATGGTCAATCGGTGATAAATTAGTGAATCGATGATAAATCATAACGAGTGATAAATCACTAAATTAATTAGTTAGAAAATAAAGTTAATTAAAAACTGCTATTACTCTAAAAAAAACCCTAAAAACTGGCATTTACTCTCAAATCCCTTTAGTTATTTACCAGTATCACTTTTAAGTATAATTTAAACTTAAATATTTCTATAAAAGTAGTAAATTAGAATACGGCAAATTCTCTAAAAATGATTTTCCTCTATTACACGTCATCCATCTTGGTCCACTTACAAAAGCTGTCTAATGCACATTCTTTTTAACGATATTCAAGAATGTAATAATTAACTACAAGAGAAACGGGATTATGGTTGCTACTGAATGATTAAGACTAATACTAATTCCACTATATTCTTTGCTGCGGGTTGAAAAAAAAAAAAAGAAAAGCCCTTATTTTGTTTGTCACTAGTAAAAAAGATATATAACTTGTGTGATTATTATTGATGAATCATACTGCATACATGTTTCAATAAAAAGAAAAAATAAAAAAAAAGTAATTAATCAATGGCAAGATAAATTTATTAAACCAATATCATGACACGGATAAAGCTCTTGAACAAAATGCACCAAAAAGAGAACCACAGGGATTCAGCTTGTCATTTAAACTCCATTTACTGATGTTGTGTCTTAATGCGCTCATTCTCTTTTCACTAGGTTAATAATAAACGAAAACTGAGGAAAAAAGTGGCTATGGTTTATTTAAAATTTTTTTTTTTCTTTTAAAAAAAAAAGCACAACACAAATATCTTCTTCCGTGGGCGCTCGTGGAATGTGATAACCCCCAACAGTGCAAATATCTTCTTCCGAAGAAATATGAGGTAAGAGTCTCATTGATGACGCAACGGAGATATGGAAGGTTGCGATTGCGAAGATCCCGTGCGAGTCTAGTGTGCATTTAGTTAGTGGATTCGTGCTATGATTTGAATTATAATTTGTGATTCGTTATAGTATTTTCTCTCACAAAAAATATACGTAAATTGAAAATGATTCTGAATAATGATTCTGAATCCACGAACTAAACATCCTCTTAGTTATTAAATGATTATTAATATATATAATATGTTGAGAAAAGTGCATGTGTGTATTATTCCACATGAAAAGTTGATGAGAATGTGAAGTGGTTTATATGCATAGAAGGACCCAATACCTAATAGGTTAACTTTTTGGGTTAAGTTGGGCTTTTGAAGTGTGTTGGGCGAGTTTCGCATGTGGTCTCCCCCCAGCAAGTGATCTCACTTGGTTGTCGTTCGTATGGGTCAAGCGATCTCACTCGGTTGCAGTTCCCACGTTGCCTCTCGTGGAGAGTTGGTGTTCTCGCAGGTGCGCGAATGGTGTAGAAGCACCTAAGACCTAATAGGTTAACCTTTTAGGTCAAGTTGAGCTTCTGAAGTGTGTTGAGCGAGTTTCGCATGTGGTGTCTTCCCAACAAGTGATATTAAAGCCAATGGTTCGTATGAGTCAAGAGATCTCACTTGGTTGCAGTTCCCACGTTACCTCCCGTGGAGAGTTGGTGTTCCTGCAGGAGTGCGAATGGTGGAGCATTTTGTGGACTCGCATAGTTTCAGCTCTCTTTCCCATACTTGAGTTGGCTTTCGTTTGGAATGTGATGCTTGGATCGTGCCGGCTACTTGAAAGTTTAATTTGAGGGGGAGCTCGGTGAACACACACATGAGGGGGAGATTATTGAGAAAAATGCACGTGTGTATTATCTCACATGGAAAGTAAATGAGAATGTGAAGTGGTTTATATACATAGAAGGACTCAAGACCTAATAGGTTAACCTTTGGGGTCAAGTTGGGCTTCTGAAGTGTGTTGAGCGAGTTTTGTATATGGTGTCTCCCCAACAAGTGATATCAGAGCCGATAGTTCGAATGGGTCAAGCGATCTCACTCGGTTGCAGTTCCCACGTTGCCTCCCGTGGAGAGTTGGTGTTCCCGCGGGTGCGCGAATGGTGGAGCATTTGGTGGACTCACATGGTTTCGGCTCTCTTTCCCATGCTTGAGTTGGCTTCCGTTTGGAGTGTGATGCTTGGATCGTGCCAGCTACTTGAAAGTTTAATTCGAGGGGGAGCTCCGTGAACACACACATGAGGGGGAGATTGTTGAGAAAAATGCACATGTATATTATCTCACATGGAAAGTGGATGAGAATGTGAAGTGGTTTATATACATAGAATGACCCAAGACCTAATAGGTTAACCTTTTGGGCCAAGTTGGGCTCTTAAAGTGTGTTGGGCTAGTTTGGCATGTGGTGTCTCCCCAACATAATATTAGTTATATTAACATGAGGGGTAATTTTGTGAACATGAAAATATTCATATCTCATTCCATTGCATTTGTAAAAATAAAACTAAACAAATAAATCATCTTTCCTTTTCATTTTATTCTATTATTATTCTCATTACCACTCTCTCGCTGCAACTAAACGTACGTTTAACATATAGAAGTGAGACACATCATATTTGATTAACTCCAATAAATAACATTAACACGCATTGAAAAGGTGTAACACTCATAGGGGACATTTGGTATGCAGTAATCAGTAGGAATCATATTCCTGGGAAAGTGATGGTGGGTAATATGATTCCTAGGAATAATACATTACTGTGTTTGGTTCCATACAAGAATCTTTCTCAAATTCTCAAGAATATTACATTACTGTGTTTAGTTGTGCACAATAATGTAATGTAATTTTTCTTATAATTTTAAACTATTTATTTAATTAAGTTATTATAATTTTGACAAATTAGATTTAAAAAATATAACAAACTAAAAAAATAAAAAAAAAAGTATCTCTCTTTTCCCTTTCCATCTTCTATTCGAATTGTTGATAGATACTTTTATGTTCGTAAAATGTAATATAATGTAATAACGATAAAAATAAGAGCTTTCAATTTATTTAACCAAATAAGTTCAAAAATTCTTATAATATTTATGTCACTTTTCATGCCTTATCTAAACAATAATTAAAAAGTTATAATTTTTGCTTTTTTTATTCTACTACTTAAATATAAAAACGAAAACTAGCTTAACTAGATAGAATTTATTTATGACAAATATTCTTTTTTCTTAAAAGGATTTTGAAAATATATTTTTAACATTTTAAAAAATATAAAAACTTAATTTCCGTTTTTTTAAATTTGATGTTTTGTTTCAGGACTTTTATGTTTTTAAAATTTATAAAATATTTTTTGGCAATCTTTACGGTGCAGGAGGGCTGAAATCCCCACCAGTGCAGCAACTCTTAATGAAAACAGTTAGATAAAAATCTCAAGCTCTAAAAAAGGTAATTGTTTTTAGTGTTTTTTTTTTTTCCATTCTTCACGTAGGATCGTAATTTGTTTTTTTTTTTTTTTTTTTTTTTTTTTTTTTTTTTTTTTTTTCATTCTTCACGTAGGATCGTAATCCTATTAAGTCGTATAGGGTTATTTTGCCTATTTTTATTTTATTTTATTTTATTTTTGGAAGGCTTGTTTGTTCGTTGATGTCAACGGAGCCAAGAACGGAGCGCCTCGTCAAGCTTGTTTGCCTTGATCTTCGCCTCCATGAGCGCCCGGAGCGCTTCGGCGTCGTCGGGATCGCGGCTCACTTGCTCCTCGGAAGCTCTCTCTTGCTCGTCGTTCTCGGATGATTCCTCGACACGCTCGGAGCGACTAGGGCGGAACGACTGGGGCGGCGACGGAGGTGCTCGGCAGCTATGACAGGGAGGAGGAAATGCTCAGTGGTGATAAGCTGCACTGTGTGTGTGGGTAAGATTCCCATGATTTTGAGATTCTTAAGAATTTGAATAACACTATATTAGGTGGTATTCAAATTACTTTAAAATGAGAGATAGTGAATCCCATGGTAATCACTTTTTTGGGAATCTAGAAATTATAATTCTTGTACCAAACATGGTAATATTACAGATTCTCATTCTCTTCCTTAAGATTACTGCATACCAATAACGCCCCTATATATTTGATTATTTTACACTATATTTCTTACACCTCTACAATATCATAATTACGTTGAATAATTATTATGTTATGCATCTCACTTCTCTGTATTATATGAAAGTATGCTGATCACTTGACCAAAATTTTCTATCCAAATGTTTTTTGTTAATTAACCCATACCCCATTGCCGTATAATTTAAAAATTCTATTAGCACATATAACGGACTCAGCATTATGTTGCCGTTGGTATTCTTGAAGGACTTGCATTCCCTGTCCAATTTTTTCTATTCCAAACGATATCCATCCACTCATATTATGTCACCTCAGAAAAAATTTTAGTGTCCTTTCAATGTCCATTTATCTTTGCTCTGAATCCTCTCTCTATCGATCTCAAACTTAATTTTTCTAAACCTTTTCCTATTTTTCATGCTTTGGGGACTCCCACTCTTTCTTCTTCTTTCATGTTCTCTTTAATTCCACAAACTTCGCCGATCTCATCCGTCCTCCATCTATTGATATCTTGAAAGGTCACATCAGTCTATAAACATTTTTTCTTAATCATCAAAATTCAATCGCCCAAATCCAGTTGAGTTCTAGCTTTAATACATGTTTCAAGGTCAAACTCACAAAGCTAGCCAATGTCTAGTGTTTAGGAAGAACAACATCATCGTTTTCTTTTGAAGGAGGATTAGAATTGGAAATTGGGAGGAGGAAAAGGAGCAAGAGAATCGAGTACAGACATATCGCAGTCCTCGTAGTTTTGCTGCTGAAGCTCTAGAATGCCACTTCGAATGGGTTCTTCCTATTAAATCTCTCCCAAATTTTCACTATTAAGTATCTCATAGTTTAAAATCGAAACCTCAAATGATTTAAAAATCAACTATTCTATTGTATATAATTATATTTTGTTGGAATATAAATTCAACTCTCTCACGAGCATAGCTTTCAAAGGATAAAATTAAAGGACACAAAAACATAAACAAAAATGAAATAATTTCACATAATTGTATTATAATATGTTTATGTGTCATTAATTCACATTAACTACACTAAATATAGATCATGATGCATGCATATTGTATGGCAAAGAAAGATAGCTTGTGTTTTGCATGTAATTTTGACCAGAAAAAGAAATAATATTCATTAATCCAAAACATGTACTCCAAAACACTATCTTAAACACACTAGAAAGAATCATGCGGTACAAAAAGAAAATATCAAAAATCAAAACTAGCTAGTTATCCGACAGGTGCATATATAAAAAAACTGATCATTATTGTTGGACATGAGCTAGAAAACGACATCAATATCAAATCTCAGTAGCTATTACGCAGAAACTTAGACGGCGTACGTAATTAACTAACGACGACAAGAACGACAATGAGTGCCATCAAGACTTGGTAGGCAGAGAAGAAGGTGCCGCGAACAGCAGAGTTGGGCGCGGGTTCAGGAGCACTCGTGTTGCTAACAGCAATGCTGAGCTTCTGTCCAGTTCCGCAGTGACCTGCTTTTCCACAAAGATACCATTTGTTTCCTGCAGTTTTGAGCTCTATCTTGTCGTTTCCTGAGGTGAATTTTTCCGCGTCTGGTGGAGCAATGCAATCGTTAAATGCAGTGCCGTTCACTTTGTAGACGTCGTGATTAGGAGCCTCGTAGTTGAACACTGTTAAAAAATTTACGGATATATATACTTGTTAGTTCTTTTTCTTTTTTTCTTTTTTTTTTCTTGGAAGGATATACTTGTCAGGTTTTAGTTGTTATTTCTAATCTTGTTCCTTCTATATACTTTTAATTTTAATGTAATTTTGATCAATTGAGGAACCAAGAACATGGAAATATAGAAGGGATAATACAAATTTATATATAATCGTTCATTTGAATACTTGTCAACTTCACGTGGGGCACCAATATTTACCCATGTTATTTCAAATTTGATAATTACACGGATTCAGTGAGGGCATAATTCTGATTTTATAAATTCAATGGGGGACAAATACATGCAATTTTTTTTTAAGAAGATATATTATGCGTTGAAGGTTACTTCATCATTTATTTTGATAAGATTTATAAGCATGCTGAAGCATGCATAATTATAGTAGAATATGCCCTTGCCTTAAAAAAGGTTCCGTTCCTTTACGGATTGCAAGAAAAACTACTGTTCTAAATTTAAATAATTTCTTTTAATAAGATACATTTTAAACGATTTACAGCTTATTGGCAAAAAAAAAAAAAAAAAAAAAAAAAAAAAAAAAAAAATTCCTAATTCTTTCTAGATTAAATAGTTCAAAAGCACGTAAAGAAAAGTTAAGACGATCAGTCGAATACATACCTAATGTGTCGCCAACATGGAATACTTTGCCCTTTGCCCAAGCTTGATAATCGAAATTAATGGTCCACCCTTTGTTGTCTCCAACAATATATTCCGTTGCCATGCATATCGTGGGAAGGAGAATCAGTGCAATGGCAAAGCTGGTAAAGTGATTATTGTAAGTAGCCATTAATAGACAATAATTATTATTATTATCTTTCTAATATTGACTTTTATCTATTTTAAGTGTTCTTTGTTCTCTTACTCTCGATGAAGTCCTATCGTCTCTCGGGCATGAGTCTATTTATAGCATAAAACTTTGTTAGTTTGTCGAGTTAAGAATTTAACGGAAGCTTCGAAGAAAAGAAATTAGAAAACCGTCCATGGTCGGCTAATTGCTTTAGAATGAACAAAGAAAGTGATATTAATTTTGGTTCATACTTATCCGCCTTCAATGGCAGATAATAAGACACGCGAAAAGGACGACGTTATATATTGTCGTCGACGAATTTTCGGGAAAACCAATATGAAGAGATTAAAGATGTTTTTAGCGGAGATTTTAATTGCCCGTTGTATTGGTGTAAATTTTCCTTCTCGTTATGTTGACCCTTTGACCAGGCCATGCATGATGATCTTTGTATTATTAAAGGAAATTTTCTCAACGTTCTTTTCCTTCTTAAATATAACGGCTTTTTCTCTCTAATCTCAATAAGACAAGTGGAGATTTTGTTTTTTTGTTTGTTTTTTTATTTTATTGTTTGGGCTAAGAAAGTGGGGATTTTGGTTTCTACACAATAATTGGCTCGGCCTGCAATATTTTGTGTTATGCCGGCCATTAGTATTATCGACTTTTTCATTGGGTGAATTCCTTTTTTATTTCATTTGTTTTCAGTAGGCCATTTCGAAAATTTTCATGCTGCAGGGCACGAATAACGTCTTCATGAATTGAGTAAATACTAAACTTAATAACGAGATGAAAATCACTTATTAAGTATTTATCTATTTTTTTATTTAACGGAAGCATTAACTTTAACATATTTTTTTAGCTCGGGAATTAAATTTATTATAACTTACTATATTCAACATTTTCATCTATTCATTTAACCAAGGGACTAATTTTAGCGTATTTATATAATTTAGGGACTAAATTTGATACAACTTTCAATACAGGAATTTCTTCTAAAAAAAGAAAAAAGTTCAGGCACTTCTCATGTATCTAACTTTTTTTAATTGTCAATTTTGATGAAATCTTGTCTTAAGAGATTTGGTGCGTGTATCTAGGGGTGAGTACGGTGTGGTTTGACAGGTTATTTTCCAAAAAAATTTCACCAAACTAGAAGTGTAGTTAAATGATTTTTTTGAACCACAGTGAAAAAATAAAATAAAATAAAATGCATAACCACACCGATATTTTGCAGTGTAGTGCAGTGTGGGTTGTGGGTTTAGGCCGCAAGTGTTGATAAATTTGGACTAAACAAATAAGTTAGAGCATTTGTAATAATAATTTACTTGTAATATATATTCATAAAAAAATACTCATTATGTGGCAATAAAACACAACCATAAAAAAAGTTTACTACTTTTATACATAAGTGCATGTTTTTTTTTTTTCCCCCCTTCATAAGATATAATGATATTGATGGAATATAATACAGATTTTAGAATTGGAGTTACTTTTAAGTTACTTTATTTAATGTCTACAGGTTATTTGATTTCCGATTATTTATAACTATTTGAGTTTGAATAGTATTATAAGTTCGATTATTACTAGGATTTATGTCTACAAACAGAGCAAGTATTCGTATTTTCACTTCAATTTAGATGATTAATTGAATACAGGCAAATTCTCCATTTCTTTCTCTCATCTCTCCCTCTTTTTCAAACATATTCCCACAAACAAAAATCTCATGAACTGAAATCCCAAAAATAATAGTTTTCCACAATTCAGTGCATGAAATGCATCCTTCAAACATTCTTCTTCTTCTTGAGATTATAGGCATTTGAGAGGCTTCTTCTTGGATTCTAATTTCAGCACTACTTGATGCACTAGGTGGTCTAAACTGGTATTTTTCCTTCAAATTGCATTTCCAAGAAAAGAAACTAATCTTAAGTAAGAAAAAATGATAGCTAGTAAACTCATATATTTGAAAAACTTAAATAAAAAATAATAACAAAAAGCAGGTGCCTTTTTTTTGTTAGATATTAAACAGACATTTTCTATCAGACTCTTTTTCCTATAAAACGTTAAATTTAGGAACCATTTGGGCCAAATTAAGATTTTAAGTAGAAAATTACAACATGAGTCAAAGTTCGGGGAGCATTGTGCCGAAAAACTTGTTAAAATAGCTAAAGTCCACGTCTAAGACTTTGGACTAGTTGTGCTGCAAATATTAAATTCGAGGACTGTTTTTGCAAGTTTAAAAGTCAGGGCCCGTCTGCCTCCTATTAAATCAGTTAAACCCAAGTCTAGACATGGACCATTTGCTCAGATACGTATGGTAATTCAAAAATATCTATCGGTGCAAGTGACTTTTCTAAGAACAACAGGCAATTATTGTTATATATCAAATGAATGACAATAAGAAACGTTTCTTTTTCAAAACCTTGCCCCAATTGGGAAATTGTTTAGCAAAACTGATGCTATTTTGTCCAATCGCTTCCAAACGAGACGCAAAATGACGAACTAATTCTGATACAAGAGTGCTAGAAGAACAAAGTTTGAGAAAAGAAAAAGCATAAAGAAGTACATTCATCGATCAAGACTAGCTTTGTTCGATCTTGCGAAAGGTAATTGGTGCAGCCGCAGTTGGGAAAAGGTTTTCTAGCTAAAACAAGATGGGAGAGGCCTCTAGAGCCGAACCCTAAACAAAGGAATAAAACAACAACCAAACGATAAATACACCTGCATTTTAACTAGTAAGAAACGACACTAAAAATGGAGCCAAACAACAATAACTCAAAGCCAACAGTAGGAAACGACAATGAGCATTAGCCACATTGATTGAGTAGAGCATGCCCTGCATCATTATCCCCCTCTTTGACAGAATTCGACTCAGAATTCTCTGTGTTAGTGGTCTCTACCGCGTCGGGGGGATAGTATTCGAACAGATCGGCCACGTTGAATGTGGAGGACAACTGCAAATCCGGCGGGAGGTCGATGACATACATATTGTTGTTGATTCGCTTGAGAACCTTGTAGGGTCCGAACTTCTTGTATTGCAGTTTGTGGAAAGTTCCAACAAGCATTCGATTATTTCAAAGGTGAACCATGATAAGATCCCCTTCAGAAAACAGTCGCTCTCAACGGTGCCTGTCCGCAGCCTCCTTGTACTTTGCGTTAGCTCGGGCTAAGCTTTTCTTAACCTCTTGATGTGTTTGCACCACATGATCTGCTAGTTCAACGGCAGTCTTACTCTTGAAATGGGGAAGATGAAGCAAGTCTACGGTGTGATTTGGAACCTTCATGTAGACCACAGTAAAAGGGGACTTGCCAGTGGACCGATTCACTGCACTGTTGAAAGCAAACTCGGATTAAGCAAGGGCCATGTCCCACTGTTTAGGTTGCCCCGTAGCCAAACATCGAACCATGCTCCCTAAAGTTCGGTTCACCACTTCAGTCTGGCCATCAGTCTGCGGATGGGCGGTGCTACTGAATTGGAGGGTCGTATCGAATCGCTTCCACAACTCTCTCCAGAAATGGTTGATGAACTTGATGTCGCGGTCAGAAGTAATTGTTCTCGGAACCCTATGTAGGCGGACTATTTCTTTAAAGAATAGGCGAGCAACATTACTTGCATCAGCTATCTTCTTGCAAGCTACAAATTGCGCCATCTTCGAAAACCGGTCAACAACCACCATCACATAATCGAAGTTCAATGGAGTCTTTGGGAGTCCTAGGACAAAATTGATGCTTAGGTCCTCCCAAATATTTTTTAGAATGGGAAGTGGCAGGTACAACCCCGGGTTCTGCGTTTGACCCTTGGCCCACTGACAAGTGCCACACCGCCGAACAAAGGAGTCAATGTCCCGATGCATTCGAGGCCAAAAGAACCTCTCCACGAGGAGTTCAGTGGTCCGATCACGCCCGGGTGAGCAGCTAGCCCACCAGCGTGCAATTCCCGAATCAGTTGCTCCCGGAGAGAAAAATGTGGAATGCAAAGCCGGCTCCTTTTGAATAGATACCCTTGGTGGACATGGTAGTCCACCACGCGGAGTCCCCGCGTGGACTTCTCCCAAACGTCACCGAAGTCCTCGTCGCCTTCATATTGATCCCGCAAGCTCTCCAAGCTGATTATCTCATTTGCCAACGTGTGAAGAAGATCCGGTTTTTGAGTGGTAAGAAAGTTTGGTTTTCGGCTAAGAGCGTCAGCCACCTTGTTGGTTTTGCCGGCCTTGTGCTTGATCACAAAGGTAAAATGCTCAAGGTAGAGAAACCATCTAGCATGCATCCTGTTGCTTCCTTTCTTAAAATGAATGTAACGGAACGCTTGGTGATCACTATGAAGCAAAAATTCTTTAGAGAGCCCCACCGGCCTCCCTGAAAAATTGCACCGGCCTCCCATCCTGTGTTAGGACAACCCCAATGCCGACCAAAGAGGCATCTGTCTCTACTTTAAAAACCTTGTCAAAATTAAGGAGGGCCAAAACAGGAGTGGAACTGAGTTTTTCTTTAACAAGAGTGAAACTGCACGCTTGTTCCTCCCCCCAATTAAACCGGCTCTGCTTGAGGTAGTTCGTGATGGGAGATATGAGGGAACTGAAGGTTTGGATGAACCTCCGGTAAAAGGTTGCTAGTCCGTGGAAACTTCAAACGTCGTGTACAGTGCTCGGCGTGGGCCAATTACAGACAGCCTCGACCTTCCGCGTGTCCGCTTCAATGCCCTGTTCACTTATTACAAAACCCAAAAAGAGCAACTTGTTAGTACAAAATTCACACTTCTTAAGATTGACATAGAGTGTGTGGTCCCGCAATGCCTTCAATACATCCCGAAGCTGCCCCAGATGCTCAAAGGGATCCCTGCTATAGATGAGTATGTCATCGAAGTAAACAACCACAAATCTTCCTAAGAATGGCTTGAGAACTTGGTTCATGAGCCTCATGAATGTGCTTGGTGCATTGCATAGGCCGAATGGCATCACTTTCCACTCGTACAGCCTTTCCCGCATCTTGAAGGCTGCCTTCCATTCATCGCCCAGCCGAATTCAGATTTGATGATAGCCACTTTGCAAGTCCAACTTAGAGAAAACCGTCGACCCTTCCAATTTGCCAAGCATGTCTTCGAGACGAGGGATCGGGAATCGATACTTGATGGTGATTTTGTTGATGGCTCGACTGTCGACACACATCCTCTAACTCCCATCTTTTTTTGGGATGAGGAGGGTTGGAACGGCACAAGGACTGAGGCTAGGACGGATGAACTGTTTCTGTAGTAGGTCTTCTACCATCTTTTGCAGGGTTTCATGTTCGAGAGGACTCATTCGGTAATGCGGAAAATTAGGAAGGCTCGCTCCTGGGATGAGGTCAATGCGATGCTGCATGTCTCGCATTGGCGGGAGTTCTTCAGGTAACTCTTCAAGGGTCGCATCTTTAAATTCTTTCAACAATGATCGCACATTCACAGGAACCATAAGGTCACCTGTGGCCGCCCTTTTTGAAATTAAAGCCAAGACTAGCTCGGCGGACCGCACGTCATGTTCAAAAGATTTTCTTGGGGCAGTAAGGAATAGTCGACCAATGTGAGTACTTGGGCCAATTAAATTCTCCTGTTGGGGCAGCGGCATCAAGGCTATCTTCTTGCCATTCCAAAGGAATTCATAGTTGTTGGCCCGTCCATCGTGCTTGGCATGCACATTAAACTCCCAGCACCTACCTAGTAGGATATGTGAGGCATCCATATCTATGACATCGTAAGCCACTGTATCTTGATAATGTTTGCCGATTGATAGCAGCACCTTGCAAATGGAGTTTACTAATGCTTCAACTCCCTTCTTAATCCATCCTATCTTATAGGGTCGCAGATGTTTTTCTGTGGGAAGGTTCAGGGCCTTGACTAGTGCCTTGGAGACAAAATTATCACTGATGCCACTGTCTATGATGAGGTCACACACCTTCATATTCACCGTACAACGGGTCTGAAAGTTTGAGTGCCGTTGGCTAGCAACCGGTTCTCTCGGGGTAAGCAAGAGTTTTTGGACTATACAAACAACCCTTTTTCCTTCGTCACCAAATACTTGTTCGACCTCTTCGGGCTCCTTGTCACAGTTATTGGTTCCTTCTTCTTCTTCCTCAACCCCTATTTCATTAATGAGATTCACGAGTTTCTGAAGCGGGCACTCGTTGGAACGATGTCCTGGTTTATTGCATCGAAAACACTTTCCTACAATTGGTTTAGCGTAGGGGTTATGCTTCTGCTGGCCTAAAGGGAGCTGCTCGGTGTTGTTAGTTTTTGGGGCCTCCAAAGGACCTTTTCCCTGTCACTGCAAAAACTCGCTCGTTCCTCCCTTGTCTAGACCAAAATCAATGGATCTTCAGCTTGAGAAAACTCGGCTGCCGCTGCGAGTTTGTTGTGCCTTTACCTTGTAAGCCATAGTGACAACATCGGTTAAGCTCCATATGGGTCGCAGGGTGAACTGGTCCTGGATTGAATCCCTTAGTCCTCCAACATACCGAGCTACCTGTTGGTCCTCTGACTCTGGAAGGTTATTGTGGGCACTCAAGCGATAGTACTCCTCTATGTATTCCCCAACACTCCGGCCTCATTGCGAACAACGTTGGAATTGCCGGTATAGAGTCTTTTAAAAATCGTTGGGCAAAAATCGTTGTCATAACAACTGTTTCATAAAGGCCTAAGAATGAATGGGTGGCCTTCCATCTCTCTCCCTATTTGTACTCACTGAGATCCACCAAGCTGCAGCCCCTTTTATCAATTTGGAGGCTACATACTTCATTTTCTTGTCTTCTGGGACATCCATACTTAAAGAAGGTGTTAACCTTATGTTCCCAGTCAAGATAATCCTCAATATCGATATGGCCATAGCCAGGGAGTTCCATTTTTAGTTTGAAATCAGAGTTCTGATCACCATTAAAAGGAGGGTTTCGGGGACCATACCCAGTTCTCCGAGTAAGCCAGGGCGCGAAATCCTCTTCACCCTCTAGTTCGGCCAGTCCTGCTCGAGTCGGCGGCACGACAGGTTGAGGTGGTGGCACTGCGGCGGTATTCTCCATTTCAAGTTCTTTGAGGTCAGGTACGAACTCAGCAAGTCTTCGTGGTCGTAGCTCTCTGTTCAACGGAGGTGGGGTTCGGGCGGTTGCTTACTCTCGCGGAGGTGGGGGTTCCCGTCGTTGGTCCACTGCGGTGGCTTCGAGGTGGGTCAGGACTCAATTTAAGTCCCGTCAAAGGATGTTGAAGCGGGTTTCAAACTTCTGGTCAAGTTTCTCCATGGCAGCCCAAAAAGCAGGTAAACCTCGTGCGTCATCTTCACCACTTGGAAGGCTAGACTCACCGGTGGCAACCATGCTTTGGGAAAGCCTTGGCTCTGATACCAAATGGTGCAACCGCAGCTGGGAAAAGGTTTTCTGGCTATAACCAGATGGGAGAGGCCTCTAGAGCCGAACCCTAAACAAAGGAATAAAACAAACAAAACAAATCCAAACTCTGGGAAATCTCAATAATACTTCATTAATTTCTTTAAGTGTCTGACAATCAGCTATTTATAGCTTAAAGAAAACAACAACCAAACGATAAATAAACATGCGTTTTAACTAGTAAGAAATGACACTAAAAATCGGGCCAAACGACAAAAAACTCATAGCCAACAGTAGGAAATGACAATGAGCATCAGCCACATTGATTGAGTAGAGCATGCCTTGCATCAGTAATGCACCAGATATATCTGCAAGCAGCCACCAAAAATCGGCCCCGACCATCGTAACTATGAAGCAGAAGCGAAAAATGAGACCGTGGTCGACAAATTCACTTGGCCTATTTAGAGTTGGTTTTATTTTTGTTTTTCACGTTTTTTGAGAAAAAAAAATGAAAGCGGGAGAGAAAGGGTGTTTGGCACAATTAAAGATAAAAAATAGAAATGAAAATGATTTTTTGATTTAGTGTAAAATGAGAGAGAAATGAAAAATGACTTTTAGTCATTTTTCATTTTTTGTTTCCGTTTTCTCCTCTCTCGAGCACAGAGAGAGAGACATTAATGAATTTTTTTATACTCAAAATAATCTCTTGATAAAACAACCAAACGCATTTTTAAAAATGATTTCTGTCTGAGATTGAAAACATTTTCATTTATATTTTCATACAAAAAATAAAATCATTTTGAAATGAGTTTCAAACGCACCCAATATTTCTCTTTCTCAGTAACTATGGAGCGAAAACAAAGCCTGCTCCAACCTAAAATATTGAAGTTCGATATAAATGACGCCAACTGAAAGTGTAGTGGCAGAGAGAGACAAAGATGAAGTGCGCAAAGAATTACAGTTACTGTTGTGGCACTGCGTCATGCTGTCTATGAGAAGTAGCCACTTCAGGAGAGGAAGATCAGAAACAATATCACAACTCACAACCTACAAAAACAGAATAGCCAATAGCTATAAAGAAGCACTAACTATTCTACATCCTGCAGAATATTATGGAAAGTTAATCTTTACTATTTTTGGTACATGAACCATTGATCAATACGGAATAATAAGAATTACATGCTTTTAATACATGTGAAATTTAAAAAAAATGAAATCTTCAAAATCTGATATGTTTCTCATTGATGTACACTGTAATATATAGATTTACACACACACACTAAGGCCTAACTTTTGGCAATTATAATCAGCAAAAAATCAAATAAATATGGATAGTTACTCCTCGAATTATACTAGGGAGAATACGTCCGTATCCCAATAATTACGTATGCAAAATATAGTATGTGCAAAAGATCCTCCAATACTCCCCCTCAAGTTGGAGCATGGAGGGTAGAAATGTCCAACTTGACTAACAATTCATGGAACCGATCACGCCCGAGTACTTTAGTAAATATGTTAGCCAATTAGTTTTGTGAAGAAATGGAGCAAGTGATAATTTTCTTTGATTGAATGTGTTGTTGAATAAAATGACAATCTATTTCAATATGTTTTGTACGCTCGTGGAAGACCGGATTGGCTGCAATGTGAATGACTGCTTGATTGTCACAAAAGAGGGGAATCGGATAAGTGCATTTTACTTGAAGATCACGTAAGAGCCTTAGGAGCCAAATAATTTCACTAGAAGTAGTTGCCATGGCATTGTACTCAGCCTCAGCGGAAGAACGAGAAACTACTATTTGTCTCTTGGATTGCCAAGATATAGGTGAATTGCCAAGAAAAATAATATAGCATGTGGTTGATTTGCGTGTCATTGGACACCCTGCCCAATCTGCATCACAATATGCACGTAAAGATAACGAACCATCTGAGGGAAGCAAGATCCCTTATTCTGGATTTCTTTTAAGGTATCGCAACACCTGATATGCTGCAGCAAGGTGTGGTTGTCGTGGTGCATGCATGAACTAGCTAAGTATATACACCACATAGCTAATGTCTGGACGAGTGATGGTGAGATAAAACAATCGACCCACTAATTGACGGTGGTGTCTGGGATCACTACAAGCCATACCAGACTCGACCAAAAGTTTATGTTGATGGTCCATGGAAAAAGAAGCTAGTTTATAGCCTATGAGAGCACTCCAAGCTAGGATATCAAGGATATATTTGTGTTGAGTTAAAGCAATCCCTACGGAGGAGCATGCAACTTTAGGTCCAAGAAAATACTTGAGTTTCCCAAGCTTCTTGATGTGAAATTTAGTATCCAAGTAGTGTTTTGGCTTAGAGATACGAGCAGAGTCTGTTCCCGTGATGAGGACATCATTAACACAGATGAGAACTGCAACAAAAGATCCCCCACGAGAAAAGATGAACAAAGAATGGTCCACATCTGACTGCTGAAAACCAATTTCAAGAAGCGAGGCTGTGAACTTGTGGTACCAATTTCTGGATGCTTGACGAAGTCCATAAAGAGATTTTTGTAGTCGATAAACTCGCTGCTCCCCATGTTTGGAAAATCCCTGTGGAATCTTCATATAGACTTCTTCCTCCAGATCCCTATGTAGAAAAGCATTATTCACATCCAGTTAGTGTAATTCCCGGTGCCTAATCGAAGCAACTACTAATAAACAACGCACAGTAACTAGTTTGGCAACTGGGACAAATGTTTCATAAAAGTCGACACCCTCAATCTGAGTATAGCCTTTGGCAACGAGGCGCGCTTTGTAGCGTTCAATGCGTCCATCTGGATGATATTTGACTTTGTAAACCCATTTAGAGTTGATGGCTTATTTACCAAGAGGTAGTGGTTGCAAAGTCCAAGTATGGTTAGCATCCAAGGCAGTGATCTCCTTTGCCATGGCATCCCTCCAATGTGCATGTTTGACTACTTGAAAGAATGATTTTGGCTCATCGGTTGATGAGATGGCCGCTAAGAATACAGGGTGAGCATGCGAAAACTTAGAGTAAGAAATAGAGTGAGAGAGAGGATGTACTGTTGAGTTGGCCCAAGGAGTGGTTGAGTACAGTGTGGTGTTTGAAGAACTGAGAGAAAAGGGGTAACATAATCATAACTAGACAATGAACGTGAAATATGCCGTTGTCTTTTTCTGAGAAACCAGTGGAGTTGCTGGTTAATGCGTTCGGGCTCACCAACTGGGGTAGGTTCAACAAAATAACAAGATGGTGCAGCTGTTGTGGATGGGTCTGATATAGTTGGCTCAGGATCAGTGGTTGTTGATTGAAGTGACTCAGCTGAAGATCTTGAGGGCACGGGTCTAGGAATAGCAAACTCATCCGCAACGATGGGTGGTGAGGGCTCAGTCCTCACGAGCCAAGGAGCCTGCTCGTGTTCCAATGCTGTGGTTTGATCAAGATCTGCAACTGAATGATTTGCAAATGGAAAATTTTCTTCAAAAAATTGAACATCGCGTGAGACGTAGATCATCTTACTCTCAAGATCATAAATTTTACATCCCTTTTGTCCGTTGGGGTATCCAACAAAAATGCTCGGTTTAGCACGTGGAGCAAATTTGTCACGTGGCTTGCTATTCATATGCCCGTAACAAAGGCACCCAAAGCTCCTTAGATGATCATAACTGAGAATCTTCCCAAGTAGAACCTCATACGGTGTTTTACTTTGTAAAACTAAGAGCGGCATATGGTTGACCAAGTATGCAGTAGTAAGAACGCACTCTCCTTAAAAGGAAATAAGAAGTTTCGCTTGAAATCGTAGTGCACGCGCAACTTCAAGAAGATGCCTATGCTTTCGCTAGACGATATCGTTATGTTGTAGTGTGTCCGTACAACTAGATTGTTGTTCCATGCCATGTTCAAGATAATAAGCTATTAAAGCAACATGACCAAATTCTAGTCCGTTGTTTGTTCTGAAAATTTTGACTTGCAAGTTAAACTGTGTGGAGACCCAATTAAAAAATTACAAGTGATACGCCTTGGTGTCTGATTTGTGTTTCATGAGAAAGACCCGTGTTGCTCGACTAAAATCATCCATTATGGTTAGGAAATAATGTAACCCAGAGAAAGACTGTTTTGTATGGACCCCAAATATCACAGTGAAGTAAATAAAAAACATGCATAGTTTTATTCATAGTGATAGGAAAATGTAATCGTGTTTGTTTTGCCTTACAACAAGCATCACAAAACAGTCTTATTGCAATAAAAAGAAATGGATAAATTTGGAACCAAAGGGATACGATTCAGTGGTAGATGCCCCAAGCGCCGGTGCCATAATACATTAACAGGATTGCTGGTAATCAATGCCTTCCCCCCGTCATCGGCTCCAAGTAGTAGAGACCACTCCGCTCTTTATCCACTCCAATCAGCATCCTCGAAGGTAAGTCCTAAATCACACAAAATTCTGGCCAAAAAGTCAACGAACAATTTAAATCACGTGTCAACTTACTAACAGACAACAAATTATAACAAAAATCTAGAACCCCAAGGACTCGTTCAAGAGTTAATCTCTTCCCAAGATCAACCTGACCCAGAGCATGGATTACTACTATCTCGCCATTGGGAATTTGCACTGGTGGAATGTCAGGCCATGAAACTACTTCTGATAATGTGTTTAGATTATGGGTTATGTGATTTGTCGCCCCCGTATCAATCACCCATTCATTATATGTCTTACCCGAACAATTGGAGGCTGCCATGTTTACTGATGGTGTACCACTTAGAAGAGCCATCAATTGTTGATGTTGTGCAGAAGTAAGGCCAAGGATTAGTGACAGGACTACGTCCATAGTTGTAGCAAAAGCCGCTCCGTAAGAGTCGTTATTCGGAACTGCACCATCGTCCCTACGGTCTCCTTGTGATCTAGTTTGCTTATCATTATGTTTTCTGGGTTTTCGCTAATCCGGTGGATATCCTATCACCTTGTAATAGTATGATTTTATGTGGTTTGTCTTCCCACAATGCACACAAGGGGGAAAAATTGGTTTACCACGATCTTCATCACTACTTTCTTCGATCTTGACTCATTGCTTTTAGTCAGTAGGGCTGTAGTTTCTATGATGGGAGCACGATATGCAGCAACTGTACGTTGTTTCTCCTCTTGTGCGGTAATGGCATATGCTCTTCCAAGGATCGGCAATGGATAGACACTCAAGATTTGGGATCTCACGGTTGTGTATTCTTCATCAAGTCCCATCAAAAAATCAAAAACCTTCTTCTCCTCACGCATAGACTACATCTTCTTTGCCGCACCGCATTTATATCTGCATCTGCACACTGGTACTGAATTGAGACCCTGCAACTCACCCCAAATGGCTCTTAATTTACCGTAATAGGATGAAATCGAGGATTTCTCTTGCTGTAAGAGAGCGATGGCTCGTTTCAACTCGTAGACTCTGGGTGCCACTCCTTGAGTGAATCTTTCGTCCAAATCTGCCCACAACTCTGTCGCAATGTCGACATGGGCAGCGCTTCCTTGAAGCTCTTTCGCAAGCGCATTCCTGAGCCATGAAATAACCACTGCATTGCACTGTATCCATGCCTTTAAATCCGGCGAACCGTCGTCCGGTCTCTGTAACATCCTATCCACAAAACATGCCTTGTTTTTGGAATGGAGTGCATTCAAAAAGCTACGCCCCTAGGTGAAGTAATTTTCTCCACTTTCATTGAAATGAGTAGTCACGAAAATCAAGCCAGGATGACCAGATGGGTACAAATAGTATGGAGAGGTGGTAGGAATTGCACTTGTGATCAGGTCCCCAGATTTGCTCATGTTGTTGTCAGCATCATGTTAACGAAGAGAAAGAGAAAGAAAAGAAAAAAAAAAGTTTAGAGCTCTGTAACCTGCTCTGATACCATAAAAAAATGAAATCTTCAAAATTTGTTATGTTTCTTATTGATGTACACTGTAATATATAGATTTACACGTACAAACTAAGGCCTAACTTTTGGCAATTACAATCAGCAAAGAATCAAACAAATTAGGATAGTTACTCCTACAATTATACTAGGGAGAATAAGTCAGTATCCTAATAATTACGTATGCAAAATATAGTATGTGCAAAAGATCCTCCAATATAGCAAATAAATTGGGAGAGACAAGAGCATGGTCCTATACAGCTGACAAAATCCAGTCAACAAGCGAAAATATAGCGAGATTACAAGAAAAGAAGGCAAAATAATTTTAGGATACCTAAATCATGCAAAACCATAGATCTCTCTCATATACATATATATATATATAAATATATATGTGTACGCGTGCGCCTCACTACTCAACTAATGATTTTTCTTAGGACGGATTTGGCCCTTAGAGGATGATCGTGTTCTTAGGAATTTGAGTTGACCTCATCTTTAATTAGTCTTAGGTTGTCGTCCCCAATATAATGGTGCATGAGAAGACCATATAAAAACGTGATAGAGGGTTTTGAATTCATAGGGATGCAACCTTACGGGGCCAAATCCCTTCGGGGACGACCTAAGATCACATAAAGAGATGGTTGAGGGTTCAAGTATTAGATTTAGAGACGACATAAAGAGCAATCCAACATTTGTCCTTGCAGGGTCGCGTCGCCGTGGATTAGAACCCTTGATTAATATGTCTTCATATGATGTTTAATTGGTGTACGTGAGTCTCTTCAGCCACATATTATAGCAAAAAAGATAGGCATTATGTACTTTCGGGAAAAGAAAATGTGAATCTCGCGGTCATGACAACTTAGGAGGGAATATATAACAATATAAATTAAGCAAAACAAACAAACAAACGTATAGGCAGAGAGAAATCTGAGCCACATATTATAATTAGTTGAATTTGTCTTTATTACATTTTTGATGGCGAAGTCTTTTGAAGCAATTGAAAACTAGTGCAAAGGTCCCAGGGGGAACTATCAGAGGTGGCATGTACTGATTTGCAAACTGAACAAACTATCTTTCTAAATTACCAAATTCTTAAATAAAATAAAAATAAAAGTAAAAATAACAGAAAGGAGTTTCTATGATAATCTGACATGAATCAAGAAAATAAAAAGCTAATATTAAATACCATAATATCCAATTAACTATCATCTATAGTTCCACTTAAAATATAGCTAGCTCGAAAATTTATTTTTATTTAGATTTCTGTGACGATGGTCTTTATTAAAAATGATAGTTATCACGAAACTGTCATCTAAGTTGAGCATGAATTCCAAAATTTGTCTTAATTTGTTAATGTCTGTGAATGTCAGAGTTACGCATATATTGTTAAAAATGAGTGGTGACAACGGATATATGATATATTAGTACGTTTAGAAACGTGTATTCTTTCAAAATTCATTTTAAATCCACCGGTCAAAGTTCAGGAATATATATATATATATATATATATATATATATAATATATATCTAATCGCAAGTTATAGTTGTGTATGTTTGTGTAAATATGGCAATTACCGTGTGTGTACCGGTGGGTAATAAGTTATATCATGTCTGTAGACATGGTATATTATTAATAATATATTCTAAATCGAGTTAGAGAGGATATATATATATATATATATGAACTCTGATCAAAATATTAGTCTTATTTGGTAGTTGCAACTTTTACTGCAAAGTCGTGTTTATAGATTAGTAATTACACGTCACTATATTACTTTTTTTTTCTAACAAAAAAAAAATGTGAATCTCGCGGTCACAAATTAGGAGGGAATAAAAACTAAGGCTGTCAATATGACTCATCATGCGACAATAGACTTGAAAAATGATACGAATTTCGCAAGCTAAAGTTAAAAAAAAAAAAGATGTTCGAGTTAAAATTTAATTGATATGAACTTAACACGAAAAATACATATCAAATGATGAATCCGTGTTTGGAGTTGTTTTGTTTCTACTTTTTACGTTTTTCGAAAAAAATGAAAACGGAAGAAAAATGACATTTGGCACAATTAAAGCTAAAAAAACGGTAATGAAAACGATTGTTTGATTTGGTGTAAAATGAGAGAGAAATGAAGTCGTTTTTCATTTTTGTTTCCGTTTTCTCTTCCCTCGAGCAGAGAGAGAGAGAAATACATTAATGGATTTTTTTATACTGAAAATAATCTTTTGATAAAACTACCAATCACATTTTCAAAAATAACATTTGTTTGAGATTAAAAATATTTTCATTTCTATTTTTATACAAAAAATAAAATCATTTTAAAACGAGTTCTAAACACACCAAAAGGGTTTTTCATTTACAAAACGTGTACTGCAATTTTTTTGTCCGTGCTGATGCACATATGTGGATGTGGTTGGGTTACAAATTTTATGTCTGCCACGTGGATCCAATCGTGCAGTCTTCATAGATCAGCCTTTTAATTTCCACGCGAAAAATAAGTGGCGAAGATACTTCTTTTTAGGGGGTTCTTGTTTAGCTAAATAATATTATATGTGGAGGAGATATATATGTTAATATCAACGTCTAAGCCATCGCCATCTCTTCTTATGTATGGCGACAATATTGCAAATTATTATATATTATAGACCGATTTAGAGAAGCTAAATTATGAATTCGGGTCAAAATATTCTTAATCTTGGTAATTATAACTATTATGTCTTATAGTTGTTTACAATACAGATGGGAAGTACTGTAGCTAACAAGTGTGCCCCGAATGGAATCCTACTTATACTCTTTATACTTTATTATATGCATGCATGATAAATATGTACAACGGAAAACTAACAGTTTTCTCCTCTTGCAAACTTTAAACTAAATAAAATAAAGAGAAAATTAGACATTTTATTTATTTAAGTACCTGACTTACTTCTATCTCTTAACTGAATCTAGTTTAAAAAATAAAAATATATAAATTAATGTTAAGAGGTAAAAATAAAATAGCGCTCCATTTTAAGAGGTATTTTTAAAATTGTTCAACTATATATATAGACACGTATATACGCGTACTGCTCATTTGGAAGGGGTTCCAATCGTGTTATTAATGCAATTACGCGGTCAATGGAAAATTAACATTTTTCTTGTATTGCTTAATTTGTTTAATGTATGTGAATGTCAGAGTTACGCATATATTGTTAAAAATGAGTGGTGACAACGGATATATAATATATTAGTACGTTTAGAAACATGTATTTTTTCAAAATTCATTTTAAATCCACCGGTCAAAGTTCAGGAAAATATATATGTTAACGGTGAAACTTCGTCAACAGAAATATACCGGATCACCCTTTGGTATCCCGTGGGGTTATCGGTTAGAAATTAGCTGTATATTTGAAATTATAGTATGAAGTGTTTGTTATGTTTTGTGAGCATGAATATAACACTTGAATAAGAGGACACATGAGATTTATAATAGTTCACTCTGTAAATGAAAAGCTACATCCACTTGTGTATGGTATATTTATTTTGGACTCTTTACAATTTACATGCACGTATGCTCTCTCTTCTCATGCTTTTTTTAGAGAACTCTCCCCTTTTGGCGTATGGGGCTTTGCCCTTTTTATAGCCCAAGCTTCCTTCGTGGGTGGTTTTCCTTCGTAGGTGGAAGTACTCGAGTGGCCTACTTTCTAGGCTAAGACCGTAGCCCACTAATCACTTTTGGACTGTTCACTCAGCAATTAGGTCTTCTATTACGGCTCTGTGAATTCCTGTAATCTCTTGCAACCCACTGCAGGGCGGTTTAAAGGTTTGTAATTAATGCCCGTATTGCAGACGTATCCCACTCCTAGACGCAACTTATGGTGTCACGTATCTTCCTCTTGGCGTCTGTGCCGCACGGGTCTTATGCCCTTTCTAACCTTTTCGAAGGTTTTTGCATAAGTTCGACGTCACAACGGGTTGACGCCCTAATTTGGGCATTTCTTTGTTGCGTCAAGGGTAGTCGAACTCTTGGTGTCGAGGGTGATCAATGTCCTGGCGTCGATGGTGACCACCTTTAGAGAGGAGGTAAGGCCACGTGTCATGCTGTCGACGCTCCACCTGTCACCCACATTTTCCCACACAACAATATATATATATATATATGTATAATATATATCTAATCGCACGTTATAGTTGTGTATGCTTGTGTAAATATGGCAATTACCGTGTGTGTACCGGTGGGTAATAAGTTATATATCATGTCTGTAGACATGGTATATTATTAATAATATATTCTAAATCGAGTTAGAGAGGATAAATACATATATATATATATATATATATGAATTCTGATTAAAATATTAATCTTAATTGGTAATTGCAACTTTTATTGAAAAGTCACGAATTAGAAGGGAATTGCACACTACTGGATTCTCGATGTATGCAGCCCTCTACCATCCATCCCATTGCATTCCATCGTCTCGTATTGGACTGTACCGTATCAGACCAGAAACATCTATTGAGTGAGAGAAAGGGATAAAACTCTAATTTCTTCATTTTTATATTGATAGGGATCCCCTTCCTAGATTCCCGTCACTACGGATTGATTGTCCCTACCTAACTACATGGTAGTGGTCTAGGGAGCGCAATTGCTAGAGCACGGGAGAATGAAGAGTAATGATTTCAGCAAGAGCAGCCGGACGGACAACTATAGTGAGTCTAGTGACTACTAGAGTAGAGTTGAGTCAAAAGGTATGGTATAGCAGCCTTTCCGAGCGAGCCTCTGGGATCTCCTGTAAACCCCCATGATGTGGTAAAGGGAGGATATTAGGGGAAGCAGTGAGTGGAGATTCCCCTGCAGAGAGCCGGATGAGGGGAGACCTTCACGTCCGGTTCGGAGGGCGGGGATATCCCGACCCTACTATCATTATGCCTTTGCAATGTTACTTGGTTCAACTCTATTTGTGACCCTTTCTCGTATGTGGGACTCTCTATCTTCTTGGGTAGATAATCGATCGTCTTTCATTTTGATAGTGAGTAGTTTTTATAATAAAAGTCAAGAATAATAATAGAACTGGAGGAGCTTGCCAGGATGGCTTGGTAAGCAAGCAACCAGTTATGTAGGCGCCAACTCCCAGTTCTTTCTCTTCTTTCTTTTTTCACACCAAAGTCGCGTAGAAGGAAGTTCGCTGGGATTGTATTCATTTCCCAGAGGTGCTGGTTCGACTCACTCCAGCTCGTGAGTTGGCCTAAGGATAAAATCAGAAGATCTTGAGTTTCATTCCCACCATCTTCGTTTGGTCTTCCGTTTGAACGGTGTACTCTTTGTCGCTTATTCGGCCGATTATTTCCGTTTTGCTCATAAGTAAGTAAGCGTGAACGACATTTTTGGAACGTTAGTTTTAGGTTTGTGGCGTTCCTACTTCCATATCTTCAACCCTCCCTCTAGGTCTAGAGTCCACCTTTTCTAAATTTTGATGATGACGTGCTTACATTCCAACTCCCGTAGGGTGTAGAGCTACATTCCTCATTATCGTGTTCCAGTTTCCCTCAGGGTATAGAGTCGGTATGTTGCGTTCTGGAGATGAAGTTGCAAGAAGTACAGAGTCGATGTTCCAGAAGGTTTTTGGACATGTGCATGTGGAGAACTAACGGAAGTGCCGAAAGTGAGTTATATGCACATTGGGAGAGGATCCCGATTCAAAAAAAAAAGAACCTATAGGAAAAACAACCTATGACAAAGGGGACCTTTCCTCTCCCATGAAAGAGTGAGGCCAAAACGAACAGGCTAGAAAGAAAGAAAGAAGCCTGTTCAAAGTCGGAATAGGGGTAGTTCTCCTGTTGACTCAGTATTATATCTAATAGGAATTTCCGTTTCCCTAAATTGATTTATCAATGTGAATTGATAGGGGCGCAACATTAAGATGTTGAGAAGAGGAAAAAATCCAATTTATGCGCCTTTTCAATAATATAAAGCGAGGGAGCGCTCTTAAGATAGGTAGATATTTCGAGGGAGAGGACTTAAGAAAGAGGTAAGGTACTCTTCTGAGAATCTTTACAGAAAATAGAAAATAGGTGATCTGCCAGCGATCCGATTTGCTATGGGGATCGAGAGCTTGAACTTCTTTCCTCTCTTGCGGGTCGAAGGGATGCTGATGGCTCCATATCGACTTCTTTGGTCCGGTCACGATACCAGCCAGGGATGCGGCTGGTTATCCTTTCGCTGCGGTTCGGTGGTTCATAGGTCCCAGTTGGAAGCATTGGCTGGAAGGGAAGAGAAATGGATGAATTTGAGTCAGCTGGATGGCTTGCACCTACTGTAGAGGATGAGGGACCAGAAGAGACTAGGTTTGGGAGACGAAGAGAGGGAGTGCTTTGAACTTCCATTCGATTGATTGGCTCGGCCAGAGAATCTGGATATTGGATCACTCGTTCCCTCCCTTTGATGGCTGCTATCGGCTTAGTAGGTGGAGCCGGGATGGCTTTTGAGCCTCCATTGCCAGCTGCAGTTGGATCGAAGGGGGAGAGGAAGGAAGATGAATAGAATGCCTTTAGCCTGTTTCCCTGCTGGGAGATTGGGCCCTTTCCTCATTTATAAACGCTAATGGTTCGAGTGAAGAAGAAGAAAGGAGCATATTTTCTTCCAAGCCATCTGTACGCAGTCTGCAACTTTGATATCTCATTACTACCGATCAAGCTCAACCTGCCTATGGTATGCCAACCTCTAGATTGGACGAGTGCCTGCCAGCCTGGTCAAAAACCAATAACCCTGTCCGATCTATCAGGGGGTTACTTAAGTGGTCCAACAGGGGAAATGTATGATCGTTACCGACTGTCTCCGCCGGTAATGGGAAGATGAGCTTCTCCATTGGAATGGTATCTGCTCGAGGAGCCTGTCCCTGCCTGCTTATCCAGACCAAACAGCAACCTTTGGTCCTTCGGGCTGAGGCTCAAGGCGGGAATCAAGGGTATGGGTTCAAGGCTGCTCTACTTACGGGGAATGGGATCCCGAAAAAGGGCACATGACGAATGGGCCCCCCGCCAATGGCATATGAGATGTGGATGATGGAGCTGCTTGCTGCTGGTCTTTTCTACGCAGACGCAGAATCAATTGAGACCGTGGAAGCAGGTCGCTAATTCAAATGAGGAATGACATATGCAATTAACCGGACACCATATTCAAAAATGAATGGCCTGGTGCTTTTGATGGCCCATTCCTTTCATAATCGCAGCGCAGAGCAACAAGCCACAAGAGAGGCATTGCTCGCTTCCCGCTTGCAAACAGAAACGGAATGTTCCGCATGGCTGGCTGGTCGATAAGCCTTTTTCCTCTTACTAGCCCTATTTTTAGTCAACCTCCTATCCAGTTGCTGGAGCGAACTCACTACTCTATTAGATAGAAGAATAACCCACTCTATTATCTATCTATTATCTATTAAAGAATAATACACGGGCCTGTGTCGAAGTGCTCCAGGGATGATTTTGAATGTCAATCTGCCTGTGCACCAACCGATGCAAACTGGCTTGCGTCGAAGTGCTCTGTGGTGGAAGGAACCCTCTATTCTCTTATTTCCCCGTCGACATACCATCCCCACCGGACTCTCTCCGGACAGTCGAGCGAACTCTAGTATCACCTCGCTCGGTTGCTTGCCCAACTAAAGGAGGCCGCCTTACTTAATCATACAACATAAGTAGATAGATGTAATTACGAACTCATTCTTCCTATCTATGTCCATACTACTAGTAGTATTGTCTATTTCAAAGTCTAAAAATAGATGTCTCTCGTAACGCTCCTTTCTTTTCTTTGTCTTTCTTCCCTGAATCCAAACTCTATCTCTTCCTTCAGCCCTACGATATCTATTATCCCTAGAGAGGGTCTTCCTCTCAGGTGCGGAACACTCCTGTCACGGTCGAGAGCAGGTTGAGCTGTAGGCTCCTCTATTTCGAGAAGGGTAGGTTTTTGTACTATTCGCTACTCACTACTACTAGCTCGCCTAAGAGGGCTTACTTATTTTTAGCTATTAGGTAGGTAGGGATTTCACCAGTCTCATTGTCACAGGGGGGTGGGTACATACTTTCACATACAAAAGGACGGAGAGGGAGCACAGGTCGACTGGTCCTGAGCTTAGTGATTAAGCGTACGCCCTCTACGATGCCAACCACACTGCATTCAATCAAAAGCACGCCCTTGGATGGACACAAAATTCCTTTACTTCTTCATTTTGCTTCGGATTGCACTTATGATTCGGCACTTAGACCAAGGCCGCATGTAAGTTTTGAAATATGATTTTTTAGGGGGCCACCATTGAAGTCAGAGTCTGAGCCTTCCGCATATGCTACTGGTCAATTCCTTTCGGAACTCTTCTTCTAGGCCATCCATCATATAGGGCTACTTCCATATAGGGGCACTACTTCCATATAGACCGTAGGCTTTGTTTCATTAGGGGTATGAACTTATCTCTTGAGTTCTCCTCGCGCCTGGACCCTTGCGCAGAGCGAGTCAAGTAAGCAGCCTCTTGTTGGCCTAGGTTGTAAGGCTAGGGAAAGTCCGAATGAATGCATTTGTTCTTCGTACCGGGGAACGGGAATACGGGAATAAGAGCTATCGTAATCATTCATTAATCCGATCGACGAGACTCACCACTATCTTCCTCCGCACCCTTACTTATACTTCTTTGAAAATCTTCACTTAGGCTCCACACTCTGTAGGTGAGGTTTGCCTACGACTTTATCAACGAAAGACCGGAACCACATACGCCAACCCCGAGGATATCCTACTCTTGAAGAGAAAGGCCACTTCCACCCGTTTTCTTCAATAATTGTGTTGACTTTGGCATAGACGCATCTAAGAGGCTCAATCGAGTACTACCAACTTGATCTCTATCCATGGATCTAGATAGCTATCTTTTTTTTTCATCGATCTAGACCATCCTCGGATAAACTGAGGAGAGCATCTGTGGAATCTTGTAATTACTGTTTCTTGTTTTAGGGCATTGACTCGAGGTCACATCCATGTTCAAAGGACAGATTCAGCTCCGTCTCAGTTCAACAAATAAGGAAAGGCCGGGCGGGCAAGCCAAGAAAGTTATTTTCTCTATCTGCTCGGTCTCAGTTCAAATCCAATAGATAGAATACGATAGGAGCTAATCAGTCTAAGTCGCTCACGTCAGGAGCGGGCTTAGAACAGAACTAGTATGCGGGTTCACGCCGTTGATAGGCTTACCTCCTCAAGCCGTTGATAGCCGTTTCTCGCCCGACCGTTTCTCAAAGCTGTCCTAAGCGCAGTCGAAGTCCACTTATTCAAGAGTCCTCTCTCCGGGGAGGAGTGAATTCAGGTAACTAATTAAGCGCATCTATATACCAGCAAGGACAGGTTAGAATGGTAATCTATGCTAGGAGTGCCCCTTACCTTAAGTAGCTCACTGAAGGAAGTGTGAAAGTAAGCAAGCAAAGGGCAATCAATAGAAAGTAAGCAAGCAAAGTCTCAACCCGAAATCAATAGCCCGCAAGAAAGAGAAAGGAGAAAGCCCATCTCTTTCCAGTAGTATGTAGCTTGACTTCCTTGAACTTATATGGAGGGCTTAGTTTGCGCAGTTGAGTGGCGCTTGTTGAATACCTCTCGTAGGCCTGATCTCAACGATCTCAACAATGACATATATAAATGGGCTCGGATGATTGCCTTTCTTTCCTTCGCTAATGGGCACGCTACGCTAGTTCCCGCAGGGGAATTGGGCGGGAGATTGGGATTGAGAAACGGAAGGCGCCAGGAGAGGCTGAGGACGAAAGTCCCAGTCACGGAAATGCGATCAAAAACAACCAATTGGACAGGGTAAACGCACTTTGATCAAATGGATCTTGGTTGACAAACAAGCCCAAAACAAAAGACGGGGATTTTGAAATGCTCAAGTCAAGATTCAGTAGGGCTTCAGATCTCTACAGCAGTGAGCTTTCGCTTCCTGACCTGTTCAGCAAGCAACCAACGAAGCCGTCAACGAGAAAGCCGCAGCTGCTTCAGATCTCAACAATTAATAATCTAGATGAGCTTTTAATTGTTGACGCTCGACTAGAAGAAAGAGAGTGGGCATTTATAGGAACGGAACTTCTTAGAAAAGCAGCGAAGACGGGACTAGTTTCAAGCGGAATCCGAATAAAGGCAGAGCTATAAAGAGCCCCGGTTGACTCAATAGATCACTTTCGCTCTCCTCTAGGAGCGAATTCGTCTAACGAGGTAGGAGCTGCTTGCCCAGTCAGAAAGCTAGGCTCCATCTCAGGCGATGGGCGATATCTCAAGGAAGGAAGCCACTGATTAGAAATTGCACGAGTCTAGTTAGAAAGGGGATTTTGCAGAAGGAGGCGTGGGTCAGATGGGGAAGGTAAAGAGAGAGTCTATTGAGCCACTTGGCACGGGATTTGTTCTGTGGCAGAATCAGTCGAAGTTCCAATGGAGTGATCGGTAAGTCCTCACTGAAGAAAGTCAGTAGCGAACCATGAAAGTCAGTCATTTTCTAGGGTCCTGTCTTGAAAGCTGAAGGAAGTCAAGTATCTATCTAGTACTACGTGAGCCAGTCAACAGATTTTCTCACGATAAAGAGTTGCTCAAGGTCAGGGACTCGAGGTCAAATCAATCTTCAAAGGACCGAGAACTTCAACTACAGTGTCAATTGCAGCTATGTCCGCAAAGGGTTCAAAACCTCTATCTTCTATCCTATTGTAGGCCGATAGGTCCGCTATAATCCGCCCACAGAGGTACCCAAACTCGTCGCCCTCTCTAGGGCAACCTCTGTCTGCCTTCTAAAATGAGCTGTACCGAGAGAGGAATAGCCTCTTTTTGGTTCCCCGTGCTACGGCTGCTGCTACAGCATCATATGTCATGATCCTCTTCTCTGAGCCGCACCTGGCATCTCAGTTGTTGTTGTTATAAACCGGTTTTTATTGGTAAATCATTGAAAACATTCACAACCATTAGTGAATTCCCACAGCAATCCCAATCCCTTGCTGATGTGATGTGTTTTACATCAGCAAGGGAAGTCATCTACTCTCACCGGTCAAAGTTCAGGAAAATATATATGTTAACGGTGAAACTTCGTCAACAGAAATATACCGGATCACCCTTTGGTATCCCGTGGGGTTATCGGTTAGAAATTAGCTGTATATTTGAAATTATAGTATGAAGTGTTTGTTATGTTTTGTGAGCATGAATATAACACTTGAATAAGAGGACACATGAGATTTATAATAGTTCACTCTGTAAATGAAAAGCTACATCCACTTGTGTATGGTATATTTATTTTGGACTCTTTACAATTTACATGCACGTATGCTCTCTCTTCTCATGCTTTTTTTAGAGAACTCTCCCCTTTTGGCGTATGGGGCTTTGCCCTTTTTATAGCCCAAGCTTCCTTCGTGGGTGGTTTTCCTTCGTAGGTGGAAGTACTCGAGTGGCCTACTTTCTAGGCTAAGACCGTAGCCCACTAATCACTTTTGGACTGTTCACTCAGCAATTAGGTCTTCTATTACGGCTCTGTGAATTCCTGTAATCTCTTGCAACCCACTGCAGGGCGGTTTAAAGGTTTGTAATTAATGCCCGTATTGCAGACGTATCCCACTCCTAGACGCAACTTATGGTGTCACGTATCTTCCTCTTGGCGTCTGTGCCGCACGGGTCTTATGCCCTTTCTAACCTTTTCGAAGGTTTTTGCATAAGTTCGACGTCACAACGGGTTGACGCCCTAATTTGGGCATTTCTTTGTTGCGTCAAGGGTAGTCGAACTCTTGGTGTCGAGGGTGATCAATGTCCTGGCGTCGATGGTGACCACCTTTAGAGAGGAGGTAAGGCCACGTGTCATGCTGTCGACGCTCCACCTGTCACCCACATTTTCCCACACAACAATATATATATATATATATGTATAATATATATCTAATCGCACGTTATAGTTGTGTATGCTTGTGTAAATATGGCAATTACCGTGTGTGTACCGGTGGGTAATAAGTTATATATCATGTCTGTAGACATGGTATATTATTAATAATATATTCTAAATCGAGTTAGAGAGGATAAATACATATATATATATATATATATATGAATTCTGATTAAAATATTAATCTTAATTGGTAATTGCAACTTTTATTGAAAAGTCACGAATTAGAAGGGAATTGCACACTACTGGATTCTCGATGTATGCAGCCCTCTACCATCCATCCCATTGCATTCCATCGTCTCGTATTGGACTGTACCGTATCAGACCAGAAACATCTATTGAGTGAGAGAAAGGGATAAAACTCTAATTTCTTCATTTTTATATTGATAGGGATCCCCATTCATTCCTAGATTCCCGTCACTACGGATTGATTGTCCCTACCTAACTACATGGTAGTGGTCTAGGGAGCGCAATTGCTAGAGCACGGGAGAATGAAGAGTAATGATTTCAGCAAGAGCAGCCGGACGGACAACTATAGTGAGTCTAGTGACTACTAGAGTAGAGTTGAGTCAAAAGGTATGGTATAGCAGCCTTTCCGAGCGAGCCTCTGGGATCTCCTGTAAACCCCCATGATGTGGTAAAGGGAGGATATTAGGGGAAGCAGTGAGTGGAGATTCCCCTGCAGAGAGTATTCAAACCCGAACACGAGGATCCTAACATTTTGAGAACCTCCCCCTGGACGCCGACCAGCTACCAGTGGAGATCCACTGCGCTTCACCCTCGCCACCGGCAGCTCCGCCCCCTCCTCGAGTCGCCGTCATCAGAACTCAACCCTGCGGACTCAACTCCGACGGGCCTCGTTCTCCTGTGCGGCGTTAGCTGAGCCATTCACGTCACTGCAGTCGACGTTTCTTAATCCGTCCAGTGTCTTGTGACTGTCTTATGCACGAACCGATAACTAAAGTTCAAAAATGAGTGAATTACCGAAAAATAAAAAAGTTGAAAAAACAGTGGGGACCAGCCTATCTGCCTATTCCAATTCTTATACGTATACTTGTGCAGACATGTTGAAAAAACAGTTAAATATGGAATAAACGTTCATTGAAATTTTTAAACGGAAAATGAGTAGCACGCGAACACTTCTGTATACATTAATAGTCTCGTTTATTTCGCTGATTCGAGTTTAGAATTCAAGTTTTGCTACAGTAAAAAGCTCTTACAAGCAGTCACATCTAATTTTTTTACTATAGTAAAAAGCTTTCACATAAAATCACATCTCAATTCGAATTCTAAACTCGAATCATCGAAACGAAAGAGGCCACATGTTGACATTTTTCTCAAGTGAACCACGTGGTAAATTCTTATTGGGTATATGTAATAGTAAAGATTGTCTCATACAGTACGTACACTTCACCTGTCGTGTCGACTAGTATTGCAATGAAGACCCTGCGGAGCTCCTCTCTCTCTATATAAAGGCTTAAATTGTAACGCATTTTATTATATCGATCGAGAGAAATAGAAGTTACAACCAAAGGAAAAATAATAAGTGAAATCCTTTCCAACACAAAATGATCATCTAATTTAATCTCTGCCTTTTAGTTAGTTTCGTTTCTTGCATGCATATTTATTCACTCCAAAATTCCTCCTCTCGAATCCCACACACACTACTTGTCATACTAGACCTTTTTCTGTATTTTGTGAAGCCACTAGTAGTCTAGTCTGTTCTCTTAGAGAATACATATATATATATATATATATTAATTAGAAACCTATATATATATATATATATTAACGTACGTACGTACTTAGACATTTTGAAAAAAAAAAAAAGGTGAGATCGATGGAAGGGCCCTTCAACAAAACAGTACTAACAAGGAATATAACTATTTACGACCAACTGTCACATGTTTCCTTGTCACACTCATCCATTTTGCTAGCCAAATTACCCCTTTTGGTCATCTTTTTCTTCCAGTTTATGTTGATCATGAAATATCTTTTTCAAAAGACCAAGAGATCATCAGCGGTACGAGCTCCTCTTCCCCCGGGGCCATCTCCAATGTGGCCAATTCTCGGGTGTGTCCCGCACATGTTGAGAAATCGACCGGCATACCGGTGGATTCATCGTCTCATGAAAGAGCTCAACACTGATATTGCTTGTTTCCGTCTTGTTGGAAATTCCCACGTGATTGGGGTGACTTCACCGGAAATTGCCAGGGAATTTTTAAAGAAACATGACGCGGTGTTTGCATTGAGACCCGATACAATGGCGACTTGCATTGTCAGTAAAGGATACCTCACAACGGCCTTGTGTCCAGGGGGAGAGCAGTGGAAGAAAATGAGAAGAATCTTGGCCTCTCAGGTCCTGAGCCTGTCCACAATGCGCTGGCTACTTGACATGAGAAACCAAGAATCTGATAATCTTGTTCGCTACCTTTATAATCAATGCTCTAAGAATTTGAAAGGTGAAAAGTTATTATATTAACATAATTACCATATTGCCATGCATACATGTGATCATTCTTATTTGTGTCCAAGTCTTTTTTTTCTTTTCTTACCATTCTATCCATGTGACGTCCACGTGAGCATTTGTCAAGGGCAAGGAAGATCATTTCTTGCATTATTTGTCCTATTGATTTCGGAGTCATCTAATATGTCTAAACAGAGTCAACATAATACACAAATCTACTTATATAAATTTACTTATTGGGATGTTAATTATTTGTAATGAATACATCATTTTTTAAAGATTAATTTTGATATTTATATTTGCACTTTACCTTGAAATAAAAACAATATCCATCACTGCAGACTCCTAGAAAAATAATAATAAATTATTGTATAATTTGTGGCTAGGTGACGTTGTCAATGTTAGGACTGCTGCGCAGCATTATCCAGCCAATGCCATGAGAAGAATGATGTTTGGCAGAAGGTACTTTGGCAAAGGAAGAGAGGATGGAGGACCTGGCTTTGAAGAAGAAGAGCATGTTTCCTCATTCTTTACGATGCTTCTACATATTTATGCCTTCTCTGTATCAGACTACTTTCCATGGTTGCAAAGTCTAGATTTAGACGGCCATCGGAAGAAGGTATGCGACGCCGTGAAAGTCGTCGATAAGTATCACGACCCAATAATAACCGATAGAATTCAAGAATGGAGAGAAGGGAAGAAGACACAGCCTGAAGACCTCCTTGATGTTCTCATTTCGCTCAAAGATTCCAATGGCAACCCTCTTTTGTCTAAAGATGAGATTCGAGCAAAAATCACGGTGAGGTGTTGTCAACCTTAGATGTATGAGAATTTTTAATCATTCCAATATCTCAGCCGTTAACAAGTTTTTTATTCTGATTACCTTTAATTATTTATTAATTTCAAACAATAATAACTAATGAGCAGGACGCGAGCCCTAACATTATTTATCATGATTTATTG
>NW_010365443.1:0-690 GCF_000414095.1 Morus notabilis
TTTCGTGTCGTAACGGGGCCCATCAACCGTTAGATCAAAGCTCTCATCGTTATCTACGAATGGCATGGGAACGGTGAAAACTCGTGGTGTCGTAACGAAGCCCACAGTCCATCAGCTCGAAGCTCTCTTCGCCCTCTACAACCGCCACGAAACCGTGACAATTTTTTGTGTCGTAATGGGCCCCATTAGCCGTTAGATCGAAGCTCTCATCGTTATCTACGAATGGCATGGGAACGGTGAAAAGTTTTGGTGTCGTAACGAAGCCCACAGTCCATCAGCTCGAAGCTCTCTTCGCCCTCTACAACCGCCACGAAACCGTGACAATTTTTTGTGTCGTAATGGGCCCCATTAGCCGTTAGATCGAAGCTCTCTTCGCACTCTACAACTGCCCCGGGAAGGGCGACAAATTTTGGTGTCATAACGGGGCCGGCCCATCAGACGTTATATCGAAGCACTCTTCGCGCTCTACCACCGTCACTTGAATGGCGACAACGTTTGGTGTCAAAACAGGGCCCATCAGCCGTTAGATCGAAGCTATCTTTGCGCTCTACAACCGCCCCGGGAAGGCCGACAAATGTTGGTGTCGTAACGGGCCCATCAACTGTTAGATTAAAGAACCTCTCTTCGCGATCTACGAATGGCACGGGAACGACGATAACTTTTGGTGTCGTAATGGGGTCCATCAGCCGT
>NW_010365443.1:776-910 GCF_000414095.1 Morus notabilis
GGCTCTCTTCGCACTCTACAACCGCCACGGGAACGGCGACAACTTTTGGTGTCGTAACGGGGCCCATCAGCCTTTTGATCGACCATCTCTTCGTGATCTACAGCTGCCACGTTTTTGGTGAAAACTTTTGCTGT
>NW_010365444.1:0-1316 GCF_000414095.1 Morus notabilis
ACATTTGGGATTGACTATCAAGAGACTTTCGTACCGGTGGCAAAAATCAGTACAGTCTGAGTTCTTCTATCTCTAGCGATTAATCTTAATTGGCCTTTGCAACAGTTAGATGTTAAAAATGCCTTTCTAAATGGCGATCTTATAGAAGAAGTTTATGGAATTGCCACCAGGGTTTGATGAAGGCAAGAAAAATGGAAAAGTTTGTCGGCTAAAGAAATCCTTGTATGGTTTAAAACAGTCACCCAGGGCATGGTTCGACCGTTTCACCAAGGCTATTCGAAAAGAAGGGTATCAACAGGCGCATGGAGATCATACGTTGTTCTATAGACATAAGAATGAAAAAACAACTCTTCTTATTGTCTATGTGGATGACATTATTGTAACTGGAGACGATGAAGATGAGATTGCACAGCTAAAGAGACAGCTAGCTCTGGAATTTGAGATGAAGGATTTAGGGAACTTAAGATATTTCCTAGGAATGGAGATTGCCAAGAGTAAGATCGGTATTTCTGTATCTTAGAGAAAATATGTTTTAGATCTTTTAAAGGAGACTGGGATGATGGGCTGCAAACCAATAGATACCCCAGTGGATCCGAATGTAAAACTAGATCTAAATTCCGATAGAAGTCCGGTAGACAAGGGGAGGTATCAACGCTTAGTCGGAAGGCTAATCTACCTATCACACACTAGACCGGATATTGCTTTTGCTGTTAGCCGAGTAAGTCAGTTCATGCATTCACCTAATGAAGACCACATGGAAGCTGTGTTTCGAAGAAGACCGAAGATCGTTCAATAGAAGTATTCACTGATGCGGACTGAGCAGGATCAATTAGTGATCGAAGATCAACATCCGGTTATTGCACGTTCCTATGGGGCAATCTAGTAACATGGAGAAGCAAGAAACAGGCGGTTGTAGCAAGAAGCAGCGCAGAAGCAGATTTGAGATCTGTTGCTCATGGAGTATGTGAAGGAATCTGGCTCAAGTTACTCCTAGAAGAATTAAAGGTTGACCTGAAGACACCTTTGAGAATTTTTTGTGATAACAAAACAGCTATTAACATCTCGCACAATCCCGTTCATCATGACCGAACCAAGCATGTAGAGGTGGATAGGCATTTCATTAAAGAGAAGATTGAAGATGGAACAATCTGTATGACTTATGTGCCGACTTCAGAACAAACTGTAGATATTCTAACAAAGGGTGTTTTATAAACCTGTCTTTGAAAAGTTGATAGACAAGCTGGGAATGTTCAACTTGTACTCTCCAACTTAAGGGGGAGTGTTAGAAAGGTGGTTAGAAGTTTTAGGAGACCTAG
>NW_010365444.1:1436-3433 GCF_000414095.1 Morus notabilis
GTTTCCTCCCTTTGCTTGGAATTGTTCCAAGACTTGTTCACTTTCTGTTTACTTCCTGATAACTGCTTTTCCCTCTTCTTTCCCCTTTTATACAATTTCCTTCTAACAACCCAACTTCCCCCGTAAGCTAACTAATACTAACATTTCTAACTAAACCACTAATACCGTACTACCACAGCCACTAAAGACAACTGTCCCTGCCTAGACTCTTTTATTCCTACTAACATACACTTGCCTGAGTAAGGGCTTATCAATTACACCCCCCTTAAAAATGTCACCTTGTCCTCAAGGTGAAAAGCTGGAAACTAGCGCTGAATCACCTCAAACGGCTCCTAAGAAGATTCAAAGTCTGGAAGGTGGCGCCACTTGATTAAAACCTCCAAAGACCCAGTGGCAGGGGAAAAATGAGTATCCAAGACGTGAGCGGGTTCCACCTGCAATGTCAAATCTTCTGATAACATTGGAGGTAAAGACTGGGGAATATCCACCGGCCCAAGTGCCTTCTTCAAGCGGGACACATGAAAGACGGAATGAATCCGAGCGTGAGACGGCAAGAGCAATCGGTATGCCACTGGTCCAACTTGAGCCAGGATCTGAAACGGCCCATAATAGTGAGGGGACAGCTTTTCATTCCTCACTCGCGCCAATGCTCAGTGATGATACGGCTAAAGCTTCAAATAAACCATGTCCCCTACCTCAAACTCCACAGAACGACGCTTCCGGTTTGCATGGTCTCACATAGTCTGTTAGGCGCGTCCCAAATGGTCCTTCAGTTCTGTTGATAGTGCATCACGGTAACTGCCTCTCCAACTCCAATGTGGCTGTAGAACCAGCCTCATAAGGCACCAACTGCGGAGGATCTCGCCCATAAAGAGCTTTGAATGGCGTCATGGCAGCCGAGACATGGAAACTCGTATTGTACCAATACTCCGCCCACAAAAGATGTGTAAACCACTGTCTAGGCTGGCCAGAGATAAAGCAACGCAAATAAGCCTCCAAACAGCGGGTTACGACCTCTGTCTGGCCATCCGTTTGTGGATGATATGCCGTACTCTGACACAAGGTAGTGCCCTGCAACCTGAAAAGTTCCTTCCAAAAATGGCTCATAAAAACCTTGTCCCGATCGAAGATGATGCTCTGTGGAAACCCATGCAGGCGTACGATGTGACGAACAAAAATAGCAGCCACTGTATTGGCAGAAAATGGGTGTTTTAAGCCAATGAAATGGCCGTACTTACTTAGGCGATCCATGACAACCAAAATGGAATTATAACCCGCAGATCTCGGTAAACCCTCAATAAAGTCCATGGAGATATCATCCCAAACCCGGTTCGGTATAGGCAAAGGCTGTAACAATCTCGCCGGAGACAAAGTGGACATCTTATGTTGCTGAAAAACGGCACAAGTAGCCACAAAAGACTCAACATCCTTGCGCATTCTCCTCCAGAAAAATTCCAAAGCCAACCGTTTGTACGTCTTTAAGACCCCTGAATGGCCACCTATCTTACTACTATGAAACTCTCGTAATAAGATTGGAATTAGTGGAGATTTTGGAGGAACGACCAACCTTCCTTTGTAAAGTAGATGCCCCCGTTGAAGAGTAAATCCCGTCGAAGAGTGCGTTCCAGCCAGCAGCCCCTCTATGGGTTTGTTGAGCTCCAGATCCGCTTTAACCTGCCGCTGTAACTCCTCAATATCGAGCACCATTGGAGTAGTCATGACCATCAAAACCAGCCCCGCTTGTTGTCTCGAAAGGGCGTCAGCCACCCTATTTTCTGGCCCCAGTTTGTACTGTATCTCGAAATCATAGCCAAGAAATTTGCACAGCCACCGCTGGTGCTCCACACTCACTAAGCGCTGTTCCAATAAGAACTTCAAACTTTTTTGATCGGTGCGCACCAAAAAATGCCTTCCCAACAAATAAGGTCGCCATTTCTGAATGGCTAGCACAATGGCCATTAGCTCTCGCTCATAGACCGATTTGGCATGAGCACGCG
>NW_010365444.1:3616-10029 GCF_000414095.1 Morus notabilis
GTCCTTCTTAAGTTGCTGCGTCAACGACCATGCAATACGCCCATACCCAGCCACAAACCTACGATAGTATCCCGTTAGACCCAAGAATCCCCGCAACTCCTTAATGGTCCGTGGGGATGGCCAATCCAACATGGCCTGTATCTTATTGGAATCCGCGGCTACTCTAGTCCGGGAAACCACATAACCCAAATACTCCAATTGTTCCTGAGTAAAAAGGCATTTTTTTCTGTTGACGTACAAATGGTTGGCCCTCAAAACCGACATAACCCTGTCCAAGTGCTCCATATGGTCCTCCCACAAATAGCTGTAAATCAAAATATCATCAAAGAAGACCAACACAAATTGGCGTAAGAACGGCTTAAGTACCTCGTTCATTAAGGACTGAAAAGTCGCCGGTGCATTTGTCAATCTGAATGGCATAACTAGGAATTCATAGTGTCCCTCCGGAGTTCAAAAAGCCGTTTTAGGTACATCCTCGTCACTTATGCGGATTTGGTGATACCCCAACTTCAAATCTAATTTGGTGAAAATGGTGGCACCACACAATTCATCTAACAACTCCTCTATCACAGGGATTGGAAATTTATCCGGAACTGTGGCATTGTTTAACGCTCTATAATCGATACAAAATCTCCAACTACCATCCTTTTTTTTTACAGCAAGACCGAGTTGGAATGGGGACTCACACTCGGCTGAATAATTCCAGCAGCCAACATCTCCTTCACCAATCTTTCTATTTCATTCTTTTGAAAATGGGGATATCGGTATGGTCAGACACTAATCGGTCCGCTGCCATCCTCAAAGATTATCCGGTGGTCCTTCACTCTATGGGGGGGTAATCCGGTGGGCATGTTGAGGGCTACCTCATGCTTCCGCAACAGTTCTTGTAGCTGTCCTATGCCCTCCTCTTCCATTTCGTGACCTTGCTCCACCCCCAATTGTCTCATTTCCAAATTAAGCTGTCCTCTACCCTCCTCTTCCATTCCGTGACCTTGCTCCACCCCCAATTGTCTCATTTCCAAATAAATGCCCTACCCCTCATGGCGAATGGTGCGCATCATGGCCTTAAGAGAGATCAATGATCTCGTGAGACTCGCGTCCCCTTTCAACATCACATTCCACCCGAGCACTTTGAATCTCATCATTTGAGACTTCTAATTTACATTCATACTTCCTAAAGTCTCCAACCACTGCATTCCTAGAATTACATCTATCCCTCCCAACTCCAATGGCAAAAAATTCTCAATTATGGTTAAATCATGCATGGAACACCACTTCCTTACACAACCCCTGCCCCTGTACTGACTCCCCCGTTCCCGTTTGAACACCAAAACTAGTTGTAGGAGTTATGGGCAGTTTTAATTTCGTAACTAAGGCAAGAGAGATAAAATTGTGAGTAGCTCCAGAATCGATTAAAATAATTACCTCACAATGGACGACCTCCCTCTTTATCTTCATGGTTTTTGGTGTAGTCAGCCCCACCACGGAGTTCAAGGACAACTCGATCACCTCGGTTCGCAGCAACTCCCCGGACTCCTCCTTTGCCTCGTCCGACTCACTTTCCTCATTTTCTATCTCATCCTCATCGCTAACCAACATAATCCGTAACTCCCTCTTTTTACAGTGATGTCCCACCGTGAACTTCTCATCACATCAAAAACACAGTCTCCTATTCCTCTTCTCCTGCCACTCCGAATCATAAAGTTTCCAGAATGGAAAGTCTTTTTTCGATCTCTCAACACTTTTGCTGCTGCCTAGAAACTGGTTCACTGTGGTTCCCGTTGACGGGTTGGGTGTGAACCCCACTACGCCAACCCCGTATTCCCCCATTCTCTCTTCTCAGCAACAGGTTCTTTTCTTCAATTCGCTGTGCCACGTCCATGATTTCAGAGAGCCCCTCTGGCCGGAGTAGTCGCAATTCAGCCCGAATATCAGACTTCAAACCATTCACAAAGATGCCTTCCAGGATTTCCTCTGAAATATCCTGTAAAGGAGCAGCTGAAACCTCAAAATTCCGATGATATTTAGCCTCTGTTCCCATTTGCCTGAGCGCTAGGAATCGTTCACATAGATTTCCTTCTTGTGAAGAACGAAATCGCTGCAGGAGAGCCACTTTGAAATCAGTCCAAGTAATGAAAGGCCGTCGCTGGTTCTGCCACTGAAACCATGATAACACATCTCCCTCTAGTGCAATTCTAGCTGTCGTTAATTTCTCCTTCTCTGTGAACCTGTTGATAAAAAAAAACTAGTTCATCCTAAACAACCAGCCATCCGGATCAATGCCATTGAACAATAGGTAATCCAGATGCTTCCATCTCACTGGTGAGAAATCCTCACCTCCCCATGGCTCCCCATATTTCCCCAAAAATTCCATGGATTCCTTAGCCTCATTTTCTTCCCAGTACCTTCTTCCTTTTCTTCCGGTATGACCACCCACTCGGCCCCCCTCGACTCGTCCCCCTCCCCTCAACCTGGGACCACCATTCAATGTGCGAACTCCTCCTTCCCCTTCTCCATTGTTTAAGGTGGAAAGGAAACTTTGATGGCTTGGGGAAAACTTCTCAAAAGACACAAAGTGAGACAATGGGTATAGGGGCCTTTTTGTGCATTCTCGAGTCTTTTTTCTTACAGTAATAGGCAAGTGTAGGTCCTGGTCAAGGCTAAGAGGCTCGGGACAAGGTGGTTCAAGGCTGGTAGAAGGATGGTCTATTGGTGGTGTAGAATTCAGATTTGATTCACTCATTGTTACCTCATTTCCGGAGCTTGGTTCAAAGGATTGTTCTTGCCTTGTAGTCACGATGGGATCTCCTTTCCTTGCATACACTTGGTCAAACCGGAACCAGTTAAAGATTTTACGATCTCCTTTTGGCTTTTGAGATTCAGATTTGGACAACTCTAGTGGTGGAAAGTTTGACTCCTTATCTTCAAGTGTATGTAACTCCCCTTGAAGATAAGGAGTGGTGAAATAGGGCTTATTTTCAACAAATGTAACATCGGCTGAGATATAGATTTTTATAGTAGGTGGATGATAACATTTGTAACCCTTTTGAGTAGATGAGTACCCCATGAAGACACACTTAAGAGCACGAGGATCTAACTTCCCACGGTTATGACTATGAACATGGACAAAGGAAGTACACCCAAAAACCCGAGGATTGAGATTGAAGGAAGATCGAATATCGGGGTAGAATTTGGACAGGTGTTCTAGTGGCCAAGACCCGGGAAGGAATTCTGTTTATGACATAAGCTGATGTGAGTACAACTTCTCCCCAATATGTTTTTGGCACATTTTGTTGAAACAATATGGCTCTAGTGCACTCAAGAAGATGTCGGTTTTTTCTTTCTGCCACTCCATTTTGTTGTGGAGTAGTGATACAGGATGATTCGTGTATGATTCCTTCTTTTTGGAAATACGGACTCATGATTTGATTGAAATAATCACGAGCATTGTCCGAACGAAAGTGCTTTATCTTGGTGCCAAATTGATTTTGAATCATTGCGTGAAAGATAGGAAAAATATGACTCACATCAGACTTATTTTTGAGTAAATAGATCCAAGAGACTCTTGTGCAATCATCAATGAATGTGACAAACCACTTAGACCCTAAGATGTTTGGAACAGTTGATGGCCCCCAAATATCGCTATGGATTAAAAAGAAAGGAAAAGAAGATCTTTTATTACTTATGGGAAATGGTACACGAGTGTGTTTTGCATACTCACAAATATCACAATGAAAAGACTGAACATCAAATCCCTTGAACAAAGAGGGAAACATTATTTTCAACGTAGGAAAGGACACATGACCTAGGCGCCTATGATGTAACCAGATGACATCCTTATTGGAAGCAGAAAACAACGTGGACAGGGCAAATTTACTGTATTCTGGTTGACTTGATGTATCCAAGTAATAGAGTCCATTATGCTCCTTAGCAAGTCCAATCCTCTTCCCCTGACCATGGTCCTGAAATTCACAATAAGAATCATGGAATATAACACAGCCAGGTAGATCTTTGGTAAGCTTTTGTATGGAAACCAAATCTGGGGAACATGAAGAACATTTTTAAGCCATCAGTTTTGGGTAACCTGGACATCTCCTATTCTTGCTACTGTGGTTGTAGAACCATCAGCAACAACAATCTTTCTATTGCTAGGACAGGGGGTATAGGTTTTTAATTTAAATGAAATATGGGTCATATGGTCCGTAGCACCAAAGTCAAGGATCCATGCATTCCTAAGCTCATTACCTAAAGCATTTAACCCAAGAGAGATTAGAACCTCACCTAAAAGTGTCAATGAACACATACCCTGATTCGTTGGTTGAGAATTGTTAGTTGCTGGTTTTTCATTAGTCTCAAGCATACTTTTAATCTTCTCAATTTCCTCCAGGCTCAGTCCTTCAAACACCTGAGTTGGGTCTTGAACCGACACATGAGCCTGCCTGTGCTGGCCACCTTTCTGTCCCCATTCATGACTATTTGTGGATGGTTTCCCATGTAGTTTCCAACATCGTTCTTTGGTGTGTCGTGGTTTCTTACAGTACATGCACCACAATTCTTCGGGATCCTTCTGCACACTTGATCGATTGATCTTGTTCACAGCAGCTTTGTCCAGTACCAGCTCCTGAGGTTTAGAGCTTAGAAGAGCAGAATTTTCGGATGAAGGTGACTCTAACATAATGCTCCTGCGGCTCTCTTCTACACGAACCAGGGATATTGCTTCGGTTAGAGAGGGAAATTCAGGTCTGCCTAGAAATTGAATTCGTACAAGATCAAATTCAAAATTTAGGCCAGTCAAAAAATCATAAACTCGGTCCCTTTCGATAAACTCTTTGATGAACACTGCACATTTGCTACAGTTCAAATCAAGTCTCCTGTAATAATCCAGTTCCTGCCACTGGTTTTGCAGAAAATTGGCATACTCCGTCACCGTTTCCGTCCCCTGTTTCGCTCCAGTTGTCTTCGTCTTGATATCATATATAAGAGCTGCATCGTTGACCTTGGAATACGTTTGATGAAGGGCATCCCAAATCGCCCTTGCTGTAGGAAGAAACATACACGTATCACTGATTTCATGGGTCATGGAATTCCATAACCACGACATGATCATTGAATCCTCTTCTTCCCACGCTTCAAATCTTGTCGTTCTACTTTCTGGTGCTATCTCCAGTAGATGACCCAACTTTCCTTTTCCTTTCAGAAATGTTCGAACCAGTTGAGACCACTTCAGATAATTTTTTCCATTTAGTCTATAAGCTGCCTGGATGTTCTGAAGCTCTGTTGTGCTTCGTGTAATCTGTTCTTCCTCCACAGTTAAGGACAATTGCGGCAATGGTGTTGAAGATGTAATGTCCGTCATGATTGAATAGGGTCAAATAATAGGTGAGAATAAAAAAAATAGGGAAAAAGAAACAACGATAAAGGCTGAAGAGAATAAGAAAGGAACCAGCAATTGAGGTTGGGATTAACAAGAAGCGAAGGTGATATTTCCCAGCAACGATGAAAGTGCTGTTAGTAATTTCAACAATGAAGGCTGAACAGGAAAAATGCAAAGTAAAACAGAGTCAAAACAGGGCATAGGAAGAAAAAACAGTAGTATGGTCTCGACAATGAAGGCCTGTGTGATGAGGTTTCCCAGAAAAAGAGCCTAAAGCTCTGATACCATGAAGAAAAAAGATTCTAAAAATGTTATTAATTCTGTATATCACTTTACAATTCATTCTAGTCTATATATACAATTTTCTGTTACACTAAACACGGAAAGTCTACAGCTAATTTCCTTAACTTTAGGGATAGATTTTAACTATGATTTCCTCCACTAACTTTCCTAAAATATCTCCTAAGATTACTCATCTAAGATTTCCTACAAAAGAGTTAGAACTAACTTGTTTAATGGTTTTGAAGTTCATATTGGTCGTAGTTTTAGAAATTGAAGAATTTCGTTGAGATCTAGTGAATTTTGTACTTTTCTTGTAGAGTTAAGTGGGTTAATATATTGATATTGTGGAATGGCATCAAAGGGGAAAGTAGAGATGCCGGAAGCTCGGGAAGAGAGGTCCGCGGGTGTTGAAGAGGATTACAATGACCTTGGGGTTAGAGTTATGCCGTTTGATTACTCAGTGGAGAATCACTTAAGAGCCATGGATAGAATTTCCGAGCTATGTGGAGAGGATGCAGAGGAAGCTGAACTCGACGCAAGCTGTTCGCCAAAAACTCTATGCATAAAATGACTCCACGCAATCGAACAAGTAATATAGTAATAAGTAAAGTATCGTCTCCACAGGGACTGAGTTAATGAGGAATTTTATTACAAAAACCAGTTTTATCAATATGATTGAGAATAGTTTGAATGCCAAATTGATATTAATTAAGTGAAAAGAATGTATAAGACCAAAGACTGTAATTTAAATGCAGAC